>NC_079191.1:368003138-368193138 GCF_029499605.1 Hyla sarda
GATCCAGCAGGGAAGTGTGGGAGGTGGAGGAATTTTTTAACTGAGCCACAGGTGTTACTTAATTAATGGGCGCACTGGCCATTTAAATCTCAGAGCTCTGTCGCGCACGCCCTATGGGACGGGGACACACGGGTCAGAGCAGAGAGGCAGAGGAGGAGTAGGAGGTGAGTGACGGGCTGGGATTCGCATTCGGGCGTGTCCCGCGATACGAATTCCAGCCCTGCCAGCAGCGGAAGGAGATGGGGCCATGTGCTCATAGCCAGCGTGTGCGGCCAGAGCGCAGATCATAACAATTTGTAACATACAATGGTTAAAAATGTGTATATTTTTTGTCCCTGCAGCTATTGCCTGGATGTCTTTGTGCAGAGACAAAATACAGGAAGTGTGGGTGGACAATCAGGGCTCTGTGCACTGAGGGCAAGCAGCGCTCTGCAGTGAGAACAAGCAGGGATCTGTTCACTAAGGGCAAGCAGGGCTCTGTGCAGTGAGGACACTGGGCCCTGAGGACAAGTAGGGCTCTGTACATTGAGGACAAGCAGGGCTCTGTACATTGAGGACAAGCAGGGCTCTGTGCAGTGAGGGCAAGCAGGGCTCTGTACAGTGAGAACACTGGGCCCTGAGGACAAGCAGGGCTCTGTGCACTGAGGATAAGCAGGGCTCTGTGCAGGCTTATGGCTTGTCAGTCAGCCCGTAAGCCGAGGGCGTATCACAGGGCCTCAGTGCACAGAACCCTGCTTGGCCTCAGTGTACAGAGCCCTGCTTGTCCTCAGTGTACAGAGCCCTGCTTGTCCTCACTGCACAGACCCCTGCTTGTCCTCACTGCACAGACCCCTGCTTGTCCTTAGTTCACAGAGCCTTGCTTGTCCTCAGTGCACAGAGCCCTGCTTGTCCTCAGTGTACAGAACCCTGCTTGTCCTCAGTGCACAGAGCCCTGCTTGTCCTCAGTGTACAGAACCCTGCTTGTCCTCAGTGCACAGAGCCCTGCTTGTCCTCAGTGCACAGAGCCCTGCTTGTCCTCAGTGTACAGAGCCCTGCTTGTCCTCAGTGTACAGAGCCCTGCTTGTCCTCAGTGTACAGAGCCCTGCTTGTCCTCAGTGTACAGAGCCCTGCTTGTCCTCAGTGTACAGAGCCCTGCTTGTCCTCAGTGTACAGAGCCCTGCTTGTCCTCAGTGTACAGAGCCCTGCTTGTCCTCAGTGTACAGAGCCCTGCTTGTCCTCAGTGTACAGATCCCTGCTTGTCCTCAGTGTACAGAGCCCTGCTTGTCCTCAGTGTACAGAGCCCTGCTTGTCCTCACTGCACAGACCCCTGCTTGTCCTCACTGCACAGACCCCTGCTTGTCCTCACTGCACATACCCCTGCTTGTCCTCACTTCACAGACCTGCTTGCCCTCAGTGCACAGAGCCCTGCTTGTCCTCAGTGCACAGAGCCCTGCTTGTCCTCAGTGCACAGAACCCTGCTTGTCCTCAGTGCACAGGGCCCTGCTTGTCCTCAGTGCACAGAGCCCTGCTTGTCCTCAGTGTACAGAGTCCTGCTTGTCCTCAGTGTACAGAGCCCTGCTTGTCCTCAGTGTACAGATCCCTGATTGTCCTCAGTGTACAGAGCCCTGATTGTCCTCAGTGTACAGAGCCCTGATTGTCCTAAGTGTACAGAGCCCTGCTGGTCCCACCCACACTTCATGTATTTTAGCTCTGTACAGAGACACACAGGCAATAGCATTTTTTCACCCAAAAATATACAATTTTTTTAACCAATTTATATTACAAAAATACATATAATAATATTATCTACATTATATAAACAGTTTTTGCAAAGGTGCTGATTGGCGGGGGTCCTTGATGACAAGGAAAGACCACTGTAACTGATCAATCATCTAGATCAGTGTTTTCCAACCAGTATTCCTTCAGCTGTTAGCTGGAAGTTGTAGTTTTGCAACGGCTGGAGGCACACTGGTTGGGAAACCCTGATCTAGATGTATGGAGGTGACCAGACTATCCCTCGATGGCAGATCTTGGGAAATTAAAGATCAGGCATGTTTGATTTAAAGGGGTATTCCAGGCAAAACCTTTATATATATATATATATATATATATATATATATCAACTGGCTCCGGAAAGTTTAACAGATTTGTAAATTACTTCTATTAAAAAATCTTAATCCTTCCAATAGTTATTAGCTTCTAAAGTTTTCTGTCTAACTGCTCAATGATAATGTCACGTCCCGGGAGCTGTGCATGATGGGAGAATATTCCCATAGGAACTGCACAGCTCCCGGGACGTGAGTCATCAGAGAGCAGTTGGACAGAAAACAACAACTCAACTTCAGAAGCTAATAACTATTGGAAGGATTAAGATTTTTTAATAGAAGTAATTTACAAATCTGAATTCGGGTAGAAAACAGACATGGTGCACATCTACAATCTTGTATAATGATCTGATTGCTTCTCAGCATAATATCAAAAACTAACAGGTTGTTAGTATACATTTTTGATCAAAAAGTACAAGCCCACTCGCCACGTCAAGGCCACCTATTCAGAGTGGGTCCCTAACGTCCCTAGCATAAAATGGCGCAGCACTGGGCGGCGACCACCACCGCCGCGACACCAGTGCCCACGGGGGGGGGGGGGGGGGGGGAGCGACCCACTGGCAGAGCGGCCCCAATGCCACTCAAACCAGTCTATGGGCCGCACCCGCCCGCAGACACAGCGCCACGGCAGCAATGGACACCGCACAGCACCACACCAGTGTGAACAAGGTGTAATAGCTCACTTACCATGCTCTCCCAGTCAGACTGGGAGGCTGCTAGGAATGAAATGGCCCATGTGTAGCTAACTACTACTTATGTAGGGTTGGGCTGAGGGGGTGGGGAAGAGTGCAGCACATGTTCAAACAAAAAAAAAGGAGGGGATAGAAATTTACAAATCTGTTTAACTTTCCGGAGCCAGTTGATATATATATAAAAAAAAAAAAAGGTTTGGCCTGGAATACCAGTTTAAACATTGCTAGAGGCCTCTGGCAGCAGCTTGCCTTATTAAAAAACATGCACACTTAGCCTAGCTTGGATGTTTTCAGGGTGTCAGGGGGAATAGCTGTTAGCTAATCCAGTGCCCTAAAGATTATCAGCTACTATTAAACAGAAGCAGAATCCCATTGACAGCAAACGAACTGTGCAGCACTGGAATTTCCAGGAAGAATTTCAAAGTGGAATTCCACTTTCGTAGTTCACATTATGGAATTTTGAAGGGGAATTCGGCTCCTAAAGCTCCAGTGGAGCTTTCCGCCGCAGAAATTCATCTGCTGGAAGAATGACCTTGGTCATTCTTTTGGTGGAATACAGTACGGAATGCACTGCGGTCTACGGGGACCGGTAATATCCATGAGGTCCAAGCACCAACTGATTCAGTCACTACTGGCCACCCTAGGAAACTCTGACCAGAATATTTCCAGCCAGAGATCCCGTAGTGTGAATACATGAATACACACTGATGTCTATCCAAAAGATAAGCCACCCTTGTTATATCCCTGGGGAACACTTTTACAGTATTGTTTGTATATGATCTCTCATAAACTGTGCACATTCATGTTAATGACAACATTTCTCATATACTAATATTTAATCGCACTTTTAAATATTTGCTCAGCGGCATCAGACATTTGTGAGAGCTGCTATATACACTGTATAGGGCTTTTTCTACCACTCCGGATCTGTGAAGTCTGGAAATGTTTTTGTGAATAATTGTATATTATTATGTTCCACAGAATAAAGTAAATAGGGTTTTAGTTGTGTTTATGTGATCATTCATTTTAACACAGGATGTTGATAAATAGAACCTAATGATTTTGAGTTTTGGCACAAACGCGAAGATTTTTATAATTGGTTGTAGGGTTAAGTCATATGTAAGAAAATAAATAGTCGAACTATTGGATGAGTTCAAGGTTGACATGACTTGTAATGCTGACATATATTTTCCAGGCGGTGGCCATGTTAGATCTGGAAATACACATATAGGGGGAGATTTATCAAATCCTGTCCAGAGGAAAAGTTGCCCAGTTGCCCATAGCAACCAATCAGATTGCTTCTTTCATTTCTAACAAGGCCTCTGCAAAACTATAGAAGCGATCTGATTGGTTGCTAGGGGCACCTGTCAACTTTTCCTTTACACAGGTTTTGATAGATCTCTCCCATACTGTATCAATTTTTTCACTAAAAGGTAAGGGAACCAACCACCTTTCTGTAAATTCTGTACCCAAAATTTTCTATTCTCCAGTAAAATTTAAGAATAACTTATCATCTGCTATTTTATTACTGTTTTGGGGATCTGTTCACATTGGTGGTTTTCTCTGCAAGCATAGTGTTGGCTGCTAAACAGCAGAACAGCAGAAACCTAATAGACCCCATTAAAATCAATAGGAACTGTGCCAAAAAGTTATATAACATGCTAAATTATTTTTATTACAAAAATTGGACCAATCTTCTACTTTAACTCCTTAAGGACTCAGGGTTTTTCCGTTTTTGCACTTTCCTTTTTTCCTCCTCACCTTTTAAAACTTATAACCCTTTCAATTTAGCACCTACAGACCCATTTGATGGCTTGTTTTTTGAGCCACCAAAGGTACTTTGTAATGACTTAAGTCATTTTAACCAAAAATCTACGACAAAACAAAAAATATATATATTTGTGGGACAAAATTGAAAAAAAAAAAAACCACCATTTTGTAACTTTTGGAGGCTTTCTTTTTTCCGCAGTGCACGGTAAAAATGACACCTTGTCTTTATTCTGTAGGTCCATACAATTAAAATGATACCCAACTTATATAGATTTTGTTTTACTTCTGGTGAAAGTTATAACTGTTTGCACAAAAATTAGTATTTTAAAAAATGTCCTCTTCTGACCCCTATAACTTTTTTTTTTTCTGCATACAGGGCGGTATGAGGGCTTATTCTTTTTTTGAAGTTTGGATGTCCGGTCAACTTAGATCAGTGATGTCCGGTATTAGCCATGGGTACCGGTTGTTGCCGGGTGCCAGGACCGACTCGCTATGACGCTGGGTCAGCGAGTGGCCCCGCGTTATAGCACGGGTGCGGGCGCAGGGTGTACAGCTACGCCCTGCATCCTTAAGAGGTTAAGCAGCTGCTGGCAGAAACTGTTTATCTTTTCTATGCTGGACAAAGTGCTCTATGCTGCCACCTCTGGTTGTGTTGAGTAATACTCTATCTCAGAATTGTAAGGGTCTATTCACACTGCAGAATTTCCGCACCAATTCTGCTTCTGCTTCCTTGGGTGGTTTCTGGCTTGTGCAGATTTATTGCGGAATTGGTGCAGAATCGATGTGGAAATTCCGCATGCGGAAATTCAGAAGTGTGATTGGGAGAAGTCTATTGGGCTTTCATTTGAGGCTGAATTATGCAAGCGGGATTCCACAAGCAGAAAGACTGCAAGGAGCTGGAGGAGCTAGGGGGAACATCTATAGTTTATTTTGCTTAGAATACTTATAATTGGGGAGATTTTTTAAAACCTGTGTAAAGGAAAAGTTGCCTATAGGAACCAATCAGATCACTTCTTTTATTTTTCAGAGGCCATTTAAAAAATGAAAGAAGCAATCTGATTGGTTGCTATGGGCAACTGGTCAGCTTTTACTTTACATTGATTTTGATAAATCTTCCCCATAGTTTACCACTGATCTGTCAGCTAACTGCAGGCCAGCTGATCATGTGACTGAAGTCAGCTGACGGGAGACACCGAAGCACCGCTGTGCAGTGATAATCGTTTTAATGCTGAGCGATCTACACTTCTGACCAATGCTTTAGTGTCTCCTGTCAGGTACAGATAATTTAGATAGTTATATAACTTTTCCGTACCTTGAAAAAAAAAAAATCTCCAGCATACCCCTTTACATTTCATTTTTACAGAGTAATCTCATCAAATCACAGTAAGTGCTGTTGATATATTCATAATTAGATCAAAGCTATAGACAATGTTGCCAGTAGATTAGCTAGATGTATACCTAAGAAGTGTCCTTTTGGCATTTATCAATATACGTTTGATTCAGGTGTACTTTAACCCCTTAAGGACCCAGCCATTTTACACCTCAGGACCCGGCCATTTTTTTCACATCTGACCACTGTCACTTTAAACATTAATAACTCTGGAATGCTTTTAGTTATCATTCTGATTCCGAGATTGTTTTTTTGTGACATATTCTACTTTAACATAGTGGTAAAATTTTGTGGTATCTTGCATCTTTTCTTGGTGAAAAATCCCAAAATTTTATGAAAAGTTTGAAAATTTTGCATTTTTCTAACTTTGAAGCTCTCTGCTTGTAAGGAAAATGGATATTCCAAATAATTTTTTTTTTATTCACATATACAATATGTCTATTTTATGTTTGCATCATAAAATTGATGTGTTTTTACTTTTGGAAGACACCAGAGGGCTTCAAAGTTCAGCAGCAATTTTCCAATTTTTCACAAAATTTCCAAACTCACAATTTTTCATGGACCAGTTCAGGTTTGAAGTGGATTTGAAGGGTCTTCATATTAGAAATACCCCACAAATGACCCCATTATGAAAACTGCACCCACCAAAGTATTCAAAATGACATTCAGTCCGCGTTTTAACCCTTTAGGTGTTTCACACGAATAACAGCAAAGTGAAGGAGAAAATTCACAATCTCCATTTTTTACACTCGCATGTTCTTGTAGACCCAATTTTTGAATTTTTACAAGGGGAAAAAGGAGAAAATGTATACTTACATTTGTAGCCCAATTTCTCTTGAGTAAGCACATACCTCATATGTCTATGTAAAGTGTTCGGCGGGCGCAGTAGAGGGCTCAGAAGCGAAGGAGCGACAAGGGGATTTTGGAGAGTACGTTTTTTTGAAATGGTTTTTGGGGGGCATGTTGCATTTAGGAAGCCCCTATGGTGCCAGAACAGCAAAAATCCCCCACATGGCATACCATTTTGGAAACTAGACCCCTTGAGGTACGTAACAAGGAATAAAGTGAGCCTTAATACCCCACAGGAGTTTCACGACTTTTGCATATGTAAAAAAATAAAAAATAAATTTCACTAAAATGTGTGTTTCCCCCCAAATTTCACATATTTGAAAGGGTTAATAGCAGAAAATACCCCCCAAACATTGTAACCCCATCTCTTCTGAGTATGAAGGTACCCCATAAGTTGACCTGAGGTGTACTATGGGTGAACTACAATGCTCAGAAGAGAAGGAGTCATATTTGGCTTTTTGAGAGCAAATTTTGCTCGGGGGCATGTCGCATTTAGGAAGCCCCTATGGTGCCAGGACAGCAAAAAAAAAAAAACACATGGCATACCATTTTGGAAACTAGACCCCTTGTGGAACGTAACAAGAAATAAAGTGAGCCTTTATACCCCACAGGGGTTTCACGACTTTTGCATACGTAAAAAAAATTTAAAAAAATCACTAAAAGGTGTGTTTCCCCCCAAATTTCACATTTTTGCAAGGGTTAATAGCAGAAAATACCCCCCAAAATTTGTAACCACATCTCTTCTGAGTATGGAGGTACCCCATAAGTTGACCTGAAGTGCACTACGGGCGAACTACAATGCTCAGAAGAGAAGGAGTCATATTTGGCTTTTTGAGAGCAAATTTTGCTCGGGGGGCATGTCGCATTTAGGAAGCCCATATGGTGCCAGGACAGCAAAATAACCCCAACATGGCATTCCATTTTGGAAACTAGACCCCTTGAGGAACGTAAGAAGGCGTAAAGTGAGCATTTACCCCCCCCCCCACTGGTGTCTGTCATATCTTTGGAACAGTGGGCTGTACAACATTTTTAATTTGCACAGCCCACTCTTCCAAAGATCTGTCAGACACCAGTGGGGTGTAAATTCTCACTGTACCCCTCATTACATTCCGTGAGGGGTGTAGTTTCCGAAATGGGGTCACATGTGGGGTTTTGTTTTTTTTGCGTTTGTCAAAACCGCTGTAACAATCAGCCACCCCTGTGCAAATCACCTCAAATGTACATGGCGCACTCTCCCTTCTGGGCCTTGTTGTGCGCCCCCAGAGCACTTTGCGCCCACATATGGGGTATCTCCGTACTCGGGAGAAATTGCGTTACAAATTTTGGGGGGCTTTTTTCCCCTTTACCTCTTCAAAAGGAAAAGTATAGGGCAACACCAGCATGTTAGTGTAAAAAGTTTATTTTTTTACACTAACATGCTGGTGTAGACCCCAACTTCACCTTTTCATAAGGGGTGAAAGGAGAAAAAGACCCCCAAGATTTGTTAGTCAATTTCTCCCGAGTACGGCGATACCCCATATGTGACCCTAAACTGTTGCCTTGAAATACGACAGGGCTCCAAAGTGAGAGCGCCATGTGCATTTGAGGCCTGAATTAGGGATTTGCATAGGGGTATTCCACGCCAGTGATTCCCAAACAGGGTGCCTCCAGCTGTTGCAAAACTCCTAGCATGCCTGGACAGTCAACGGCTGTCCGGCAATACTGGGAGTTGTTGTTTTGCAACAGCTGGAGGCTCCATTTTGGAAAGAGTGGCGTACCAGGCGTTTTTCATTTTTATTGAGGAGGGAGGGGGGCTGTGTAGGGGTATGTGTATATGTAGTGTTTTTTACTTTTTATTTTATTTTGTGGTAGTGTAGTGTAGTGTTTTTAGGGTACAGTCACATGGGCCGGGGATTACAGCGAGTTTGAGCTGCCGCGCAAAATTTGCTGCATTGCAAACTTGCAGCCCGATACTCACTGTAAGCCCCCTGCCCATGTGAATGTACCCTGTACATTCACAGGGGGGGGACCTCCAGCTGTTGCAAAACTACTACTCCCAGCATGCCTGAGAATGTTTGGGAGTTGTGGTTTTGCAACAGCTGGAGGCACACGGGCTGGCAAACACTGAGTTAGGAAACAATGTTTCCCAACCAGTGTGCCTCCAGCTGTTGCAAAACCACAACTCCCAAACATTCTCAGGCATGCTGGGAGTAGTAGTTCGGCAACATCTTTAGAGCCAGATGTTGCCGAACTACAACTCCCAGCATGCTTGGAGTTGTAGTTTTGCAACATCTGGAGGACTACAGTTTGCAGACCACTAATACAGTGGTTCCCAATCTGTGCCCTTCCAGATGTTGCAAAACTACAACCCCCAGTATGCCAAAACTGTCCAGGCATGCTGGGAGTTGTAGTTCTGCAACATCTGAAGGGCCAGATGTTACAGCACTACAACTCCCAGCATGCCTGGACAGTAAGGGCATGCTGAGAATGTGTAGTTTTGCAACATCTGGAAGGGCACAGTGGTATAAAAACTGTGGACCTCCAGATGTTGCAAAACTGCAACTCCCAGCATGCCCAGACGCCAAGGGCTGTCTGGGCATGCTGGGAGTTGTAGTTTACAGGGTCCTATTACAGCAATGCATGTCTCTTTACGGCGAGGTGCATTGCTGTAAAGGGCCCGACCGCGGCTGAAGATATACTCACCTGTCGCCGCCGCCGCCATCTTCATCGTCTGGATCCGGGTCTTCGGGGACGAGGTAAGTACCGGGGCCGGTCCCCAGCACTCCCCCGTCCCCCGCCGCGTCCTCCGGTCTTCCTCCCGTCCTCTCCGGACTTTCAGGGGCCGGGCAGGACGGGAGGAAGTAACCGCCCCCCCTCCTGCGATTGGTCGGTTAACTAACCGACAGATCGCAGGGAATAGGAGGAGGTGGCAGGCTTGCCACCTCGCTCCGATACTTCAGCATGGTGCTGACTGTCTGTGACAGCCGGGATCATGCGAAATTACCGGGCGGTCGGGTCCCAGAGACCCGATCAGCCCGGTATCGCCGCAGATCGCAAGGGCGATTTCCTACATGGCCCCCCTCGGCGTTTGCCCTGGATGCCTGCTGAAGGATTTCAGCAGGCATCCGGTTCCGATCTCTGCCCGGCGAGCGTCAGAGACCGGAAAACGCCAGGACGTACGGGGACGTCCTGGGTCCTTAAGGCCCAGGGTGCGGGGACATCCCCGTACGTCCTGGGTCCTTAAGAGGTTAAAACATAGTTGATTTTGCTTTTAAAGGGTACCTCTCATCAAAAAAACTTTTGATATAGTATAGATTAATGTATGCAGAATAACTTCACAATTGCATGTTATTAAAAAAATATGCTTCTTTCTATTACATTTTCCACTTTGAAGAAATGACCACTAGGGGTCTCCCTACCAGTCCTGGCAGCAAGCATTTCAGACTCATGCTGGAGTCCTAAACACTACGAGCTGTCAGTCTGCTTTGTTCACAAAGGAGAACACTCAGAGCTGCCAGCCTGCTTTGTTCACAGCCTGTTTGGCTGTGAACAAAGCAGGCTGGCAGCTCTGAGTGTTTAGGACTCCAGCATGAGTCAGAAATGCTTGCCGACAGGACTTATCGGTAAAAATACAATAGAAAGAAGCATATTTTTCATTAACATGCTATTGGAAAGTTATTCAACATTCATTAATCTAAAATATATCAAAAGTTTATTTGATGAGAGGTACCCTTTAAGTACAAGTGTATACAAAAAGTCTAGCAAGTATTATACGTGCTATCTGTGTCTAAGGGCAAACAAGACATGTTTTTAAAAAATGTTAAAGGGTTACTTCAGTGGAAAACAAATGTTTTAAAATCAACTGTTCCCAGAAAGTTATACAGATTTGTAAATGTAAATTACTTCTATTTAAAAATCTTAACCCTTCCAGTACTTATCAGCTGCTGCATGCACCAGAAGAAGCTGTGTACGTATTTCCAGTCTGACCACAGTGCTCTCTGCTGCCCCCCCAGTCCACGTCAGGTATTGTCCAGAGCAGGAGAGGTTTGCTATAGGGATTTGCTCTTACTCTTGACAGTTCCCGACATAGACAGAGGTGGCAGCAGAGAGCACTGTGGTCAGACTGGAAAGAACTACACAACTTCCTCTGGAGCATACAGCAGCTGATATGTACTGGAAGGATTAAGAATTTTAAATAGAAGTCATTTCAAAATCTGTTTAACTTTCTGGCACCAGTTGATCTGAAAACATTTGTTTTCCATCGGAGTACCACTTTAAGCAGAGGGTTGGGAAAAACCATAAAAGTAAAAATTGGTACAAGAAACAAAAAAGCATATTAAATACAAAGTTACCTAATGTGTAAGTTTAAACTTTAAATTTGTTAAAAGAAGAATAACATTACAGGTATAAAATGCACTTGTAAACTAGTTTTTGCTGGAGTTCTAGTCTATTTTGTAAGTGGATTATGATTATATATAGTACTTTTTGTTCCCTTTCCTACTTGGAACAAGGAAACCTCTCCACCTATTGAGATCACACACTAGAAGTAGAGGAACTAGATGGAATTTAACTTCAAAGAGTACAAAGAAAATGCTTTGCTTCTGAATTTCAGAGTCAAGATTCTGCTGATATAATTCATTCCCAAGCGGCCAATGTTCAGTTGATGCATAAAAGTTCACATATAGACTCAAAGATAATTTGTGCAATAATGTCAGTGTCGTTCTTTATTTGCTACCCTAGATCAGTATTGAATACTCTTGAACTTATAAACCCATTACAATGCAACAATACATTGACCCAAATTTACCAATCTGAGGACAAACTGTCGGATTTGTCCGTAGCCACCAATTACAGCTCAGCTTTCAGCAAATCTAGGGGGTGCAAAAGTTGCCTTCCCTTCTATAGGGGCTGTGGGGGTTCAATAGTCATGCCAAAATACCAGCATTCACAACTGTTGTGCTGTGATATCACTACGTGCAGCAACGGTTTCCTTTATATTGTATTTTTATATATATATATATATATATATCTATATATCTATATATATATATATATATACATATATATATATATATATATATATTTGTGGTGTCCCAGTACCACATCCTATCCAGTACCTGTGTGTAGAAGTCCCCATAGCCAGAGTCCCTAGGACGTCGGGGTTCTTCTTATCTAGTCCACCGCTTGTCACCTCTCATCTAGGTATTACTTATCTAGCAGTTATTTAGGATTTATATAAATATAATTGTACAAATGTATATAAATGGTTAATTACCTGTACGGAGTGTAGCAGGACCTGCGGGTCACGTGATCAGGTAAACTCTATGGTTTTTATGCTTAAGGACCTTTGGAGGTCCCTGTGACGTATTTCGCCCATCACTCCCTGTAACAGTGAGTGACAGTTACTCGGACCAATCCAAAACAGCCCTGCCCCTGCCCATATATAGGAGCGGCGGCCATTATTCTCTCTCTTGTTCTCAGGCTGTCAAATGAGCAGGATCTGCGCAGCTGTCTTCCGCAGTGAGTTACGCCCGAGCCTTGCTGCAACGGCTGATCTATTCAGAATCGCGAGTGTATCAATCCCTAAGCACTCCGCAAGATCACCGGACCTTATCTATCCCCTAAATCCGGACGGATCTTCGCAAATTACCCTAAATTCTCAGACTATATCAGAAGTCAAGGTCCGCAACAACTGTCAGTCATTGAACTATATAGAGACTGTATTCCTGAGACTGTTACTGTTCATTGGATGTACCGCAAGCATTTAAGTAAAGTTATCCAAGTTCAAGTTCAACTATCTTGTGGACCTTCAGTCATTTTATGCATGCACCTATCGTTACTGGGAAGGGCGGCGATAGGCCGGAGAATTACCTCAGCATACTAGCCCTCAGCCTGGCGTCACGAACAATAGGGTTAACCTTTAAAGGGGTTGTGCGCTGCCCTGACTTTCGGAGCTCCGCTCACAGCGTCCGGAAGTTCATTACTCCGAACGCTGTGTGCGGGCTTCCGTGTTCGCGGCCGCCGGGCGTGACGTCACACCCAGCCCCTCGTGACGTCTCGCCCGCCCCCTCAACAAAAGTCTATGGGAAGGGGGCGCGACCGCTGTCACGCCCCCTTCCCATAGACTTTGTTAGAGGGGGCGGGCGTGACGTCACGAGGGGGCGGGCGAGACGTCGCGAGGGGCCGGGCGTGACATCACGCCCGGTGGCCACGAACATGGAAGCCTGCACACAGTGTTCGGAGTAATGAACTTCCGGACGCTGTGAGCGGAGCTCCGAAAGTCAGGGCAGCGAACAACCCCTTTAACCCCTCATCTACTGAAACAATACCCCAACTACCATACACCCCCCAAGGGCTACCACATATTACTATGAAAAATAATAAATATACCCTGTCAAGGCCATGCATCTAACACGCAAACCTTAAATAGGGCATACCATATATTCAAATACAGTGATCCCTTAAATGGGCACTGTCAGATACAAAAACTTTTGATATGTTGGAAAGAATGCAAAACCAATAGGTTTTGCAATTGCTTTCATTAGAAAAATTTCAGTATTTCATACTGAAAAAGCCAGTCAAACAACTGCACCCCCTGCCTGCTTGGACAGATACTAGTCCTGCTGTGTCCATGCGTCAACACCTATGTCATGGACACACTTCCTTGATTGACAGCTGTGAGTGCAGGGCACCTCCCAACACTAAAGTGCAGTACTGTACTGCTCTATAATGTGCCATGACTACATTTGGATACCAGGTGAGGGTGGCTCATTATTGTATCCTCGCTACACCGTGTACAGGACCCTAAAGAAGCACCTTCCTTCTATGCATAGCATGATTCACAGCTTCTAACATTTATTTCTGACTTTTATCTTGTCATTTTTCTTTAATCTTCATTTTTTTCTTCTCTTTGGTTGATAGTTTGGAGACTTTGGAAACATTTACTAGTTTTTCATTATGGTCTTAAGATGCAGGAGTTTCAACATACAATGTCCTAGATATAATCAATATTGTAATTTAAGGGACCACTGTAACTGACTCAATCTAAAAATAAAACATTTAAAATAATGGTATTTTCAATTTTTTTCCCTACATTAAAATCACATACGGCTTAAAAATGTATTTGTCATTTGGTAAAGAAAATGATAAAAAAAAAATCATTACTCTCGCTGTCTAAATAAGACACAAAAATTACTCTAAAAACCTAAAAAGTGTCAAATAAAATAAATAAAACACACAAAAGCTATAGAATGTTTTATTTATATAGGGGTACCCCAATCCGCTTGATGAGTCAGCGCTGGCAGCCGCACCCAAGCAAATAACGCTCATGCCTGCTGTTTTCTCCCTTCGCTTTGGTTGTTTTCGTAACATACTATAGGTGAGGCCCAAATCTATCAAACATTTATGGCATATCCTGTAGACATGCCATACATCTCTAAGGTTGGAAAGTCCCTTAACCCCTTTTGACCTAATTTGGCCCGGAGGACACAGCCAATTAAAATTTTTACATTTTCCTTTTTTTTCCTGTGCCTTTAAAGTGCCACATTTCTTTTATTTTTCCATACACAGACCCATATGAGGGATTGTCTTTTGCATGGCCAATCATATTTTGTAATGACACCTTTCATTTTACCATGAAAAGTTTGGCGCAACCAGAAAATTTTTATTTGTAGGGGAATTTGAATAGAAAACTGGAGTTTTGCAACTTTTGGGGGAGTTTGTTTTTAATAGGATCAATAGGATGACTTAGACCATATAAGACTTGGGCATCCAAGTCTAAGATTAAGAGAACTTAAAGGGGTACTGTTACGCCGAGCGCTCCGGGTCCCTGCTCCTCCCCGGAGCACTCGCGGCGTTCACCTTCTTGCAGCGCCCCGGTCAGACCCGCTGACCGGGAGCGCTGCATTAATGTTACCGGCGGGGATGCGACCCGCGTAGCGGGACGCGCCCGCTCGCGGCTCGCATCCCGGTCTCCTCACCCGTCCTGTTTCCTGATGGCTCAGTCCCGGCGCGCGTGTCCCCGCTCCCTAGGGCACGCGCGCCGGCTCTCTGCGATTTAAAGGGCCAGTGCGCCACTGATTGGCGTCTGGCCCAATTAGTGCTCACACCTGTGCCCTCTCTATATAACCTCACTTCCCCTTCCCAGTATTGCCGGATCTTGTTGCCTTGTGCCAGTGAAAGCGTTTCCTTGTATGTCCCAAGCCAGTGTTCCATACCCTCTGCCGTTGCCCCTGACTACGAACCTTGCTGCCTGCCCTGACCTTCTGCTACATCCAACCTTGCTCTTGCCTAATCCCTTGTACCGTGCCTGTCTCAGCCGTCAGTTGGGGTAGAGTCGCTATCGGGTGGAACGACCTGGGGGTTACCTGCCGCTGCAAGTCCATCCCGCTTTGCGGCGGGCTCTGGTGAAAACCAGTAACCCCTTAGACTCCGTTCCCCTGGTACGGCCCACGTCATCACCCCACTGACACAGAGGATCCACCACCAGTATCCTCACAGTATCCGGATCCTGACAGGTACTCCAACCCTAGACATCTTATCTCTTATCCAAAAGGATAGGAGATAAGATGTCTGATCGTCGCGGTCTGGCCTCTGGAACCCCCGGGATCTTCATGCAGCACCTGGTGCAACTCTTGGTGCGGGCACCCGTGGTCATGATGTCCCGCCACGCCCCCTCCATTCATGTCTATGGGATTGCGGAGGTCGCAGAGACCGAAGCCCCGTGATCAGACATCTTATCACCTATTTTTTGCATAGGGGATAAGATGTCTAGGAGCGGAGTACCCCTTTAAAGGTTTTTTTTTTTTATTATCACAACTTCAAATCCTCAGGACAGGCCATCAATATCTAATCAGTGGGGGTGACACACAGCATTTATGCCGATCAGCTGGTTGGTAGAGCTGCTGCTCCAGGATATACAGAGAAACAGAACCAGAAGCAGACAGCTCCTTTCTCTGTGTAGTGGCCAAACAGGGTACTGCAGCTTAACTCTCATTGAAGTGAGTGGGAGGGGAGGGGAGCTGAGCTGCAATAACCAAGCACAGGCACCGCACAGAGAACAGAGCCTTCAGCTTCCAGCTCAGTTAACTGTATATACTGAAGCCTCAGATGACTTCAGAAGGTCAGCATGTCAACCCCCCAGCAATCGCATATCGTTGGCCTATCCTGCGGACAGTGGAGACAGGGAAACCCTTTAACTCATGTAAAAATAGAAAAGTGAGTGCTGGATCTTTGATCTGCACTTAGAATAATAAAATGCTGATGATCTCTTCTCCCACAGGCTTCTCTCTTAATTATTGAACTATTTCCGGAATATAATTATACTACTAGTCTACTGGCCCAGTTACTTCATATACTATTGTAAAATGTAAAGGGAAATAAATTGAAGACAATACCATATGCACCAAATAATGGGGGGGGGGGGGGGGGGCATCAGATAGTTTGCGTGCGATAACCAAGGTATCCATTGAAGCTTCTGTAGATGTCAGGCGCCACATATCCTGAATGCTGCTCCATCAAGGTTTCTGCTCTTTTTTTCTAACTGCTTCAGCTACAGAACACGGAGAAGCATAATGCACTTAGTGCCTGAATAATTTATAAGGAGAGTCCATGCTGCAAAAGAGCTGCTTTCCCTTTAGTCTGGAGCTAGACCTTACAATGCATGGAGATCTCTTCTGTCAGCAAAAATAAATGCAAGCCCATCCTAGCAATGCTACAAATCTATTTACGACTATTTAAAGTTCTAGATAAATACCGATTCCTGCCCCACTGATCATGCACACATGTAAACCATCTTTTTGATTGCAATTTGACTTTTATATGATATTTTGACCACTATTTTGTTTTTGCATACTACTACAATTTTTCTGTCTGTTATTTTCAAGCTATATACAGTTCAATCACTGCAGGAGGCACTATAAACATACAAAATAGTTTAGACCTATATGGGGTATTAATGGAAAACGTAGAGCAATTTGCGGGAGTCTACGCTACACCCAAATTGAAAAAGTACATCCAGCACATATACAAAAATAAGGGGGAACTGTATAGTGTCCGAATGTGCACTAAAATTTTACTTTTAATGTCTCAATTAAAAGATGATTAATAACTTGTGTCAAAAGAGTGATGAATATTTCATAAACAACTCGGTCTATTTATGAACATGTGGGTTTACTTGGGGCTCTGCAGGGCCCAGCCAGTCCCAAGTAACCTATTACAGGAGGATGCTGTAATTTGCAAACCTGATGTGAAATTAAAGTACCAACATCGAACGCGTTTCTGCTCGCTTGTAACTAGCGAGCTTCCTCAGGGGGTATACACAATAGAAGAAAATCAATGACCGAGAGGATAAAGGTTAAGTATTTACACATCAATATCCTGCTAAGAGAAAAATATTTTTTCCTAAATATGCACAATATTAAAATGTCACATAGTTGCAAAATGACATCAAGAGCATAATAGGTAATTTAGTTGTAGTGACCAAGGACCTAGAGAGACTTCTTCTATCCCTAAAACAGCCTGCAATGTAAAAATATATCCACAAGGTGTATTCCTGTGGGGAGGAAAGTCCATCCCAAGTAAACCCACATGTTCATAAATAGACCGAGTTGTTTATGAAATATTCATCACTCTTTTGACACAAGTTATTAATCATCTTTTAATTGAGACATTAAAAGTAAAATTTTAGTGCACATCCCGGACACTATACAGTTCCCCCTTATTTTTTTACCTATATGGGGTAAAAACATGTTTCATGAGATTTACTCATAATTGAGAAGATTTATTGAATGAATTATACATGATTTGTTTTAGGCGTTACTTAACTGAACCATAGCCCATGTCCTGCAGTAGATTAAGTCAGATTTATATGCCATTTTTATGTTTATTTAGGGAATACATGTGTATTCCTTACCTAAATACATATGTATTATGGCTGCAAACGATATCCCAGTCGACATAAAAATATGTAACAACGTTTACAGGGTGCACCTTTTTATCCTGTTTTCATTGTTTACATAAAAAAACCCAAAAAAACGGAATATGTCTATTTTTTCACGTATATTACGCATGTATAATGCCTCCAATGCTTCCAATGAAATCAACAGGAGCACTAAAAAGATCTCCTAATACACATGAAGACTGGTTCATGCCAAAACAAGGACTGGATACCAAACACAGAAAATAGTGGTCAAATGTTTACGAAAATGCTGCATATGTGAACCCAGCAACTTGGTAAATGTACCGTATTTTTTGCCGTATAAGACGCACTTTTTCTTCCCCAAAACTGGGGGGGGAAAGTTGGTGCATCTTATACGGCGAATACACACCTATCGCGGCGGTCCCTGCAGCCATCAATGGCCGGGACCCGCGGCTAATACAGGACATCACCGATCGCGGTGATGCCCTGTATTAACCCTTCAGACACAGCGATCAAAGCTGACCGCCTCGTCTGAAGCGAAAGTGACACTAACCCGGCTGCACCGGGAGGGACCTTACCCGCCTCCTCGGTGTCTGCTCCGTGCCGGGATCCCCTGCATGGCTGGCGCTCTCCTTCATCGTCATCACGTCATTGCGGTGTGGGTAGCAGCGACGGAGTGCGAGGATACCGGGCAGCAGAGATGTTCCGGAGCGACGGGGACACCCTGGGGACGCGGCGACAGCGATGGAAGGCGACATCCAGGGCAGCGATGACGAGCAGTGACGGGTCCGGAGCGGCGGGGACACGTGAGTATAACCTCCAATACCAGTGGTCTTCAACGATTCAGGAAGTCTTTAAAATGCATGTTTTCCCCAATCAATCTGCAAACAATTGAATTAAACCCATTAATAAGAATTTTTTTGTAAATTTCTGGGAAATAAAATGGACATTATTATTCAGACACTTTGCTGTGACACTTGAAATGTAGCTCTTGGTGCCTCCCATTTATCTTGGTCATCTTGGAGAGATTTCTAAACCTGTTGTAAATTTAGTTGACTGGACATGATTTGACAAAGACACAGTCCTGTCTAAGGTCTCATAGTTGAAAATGCATTTCAGAGCAAAAACCAAGCCATGAGCTGGAAAGAACTGCGTGTAGAACACAAGAGCACATTGGCCTCCATTATTCTTGAAATGGAAGAAGTTTGAAACACTCAGGACTCTTGTTAGAGTTGGCCATCCCACCATATTAAGTAATCTGGGGAGAAGGGCCTTGGTAAGAGAAATGAACAAGAACCCAATGATCACTCTGGCTGAGCTCCAAAGATCCTGTGTGCAGATGGGAGAAACTTCCAGTAGGTCAACTATCGCTGCATCTCTTCACCAATCTTAATGGCAGTGTGGCCATAAAGAAGCCTCGCCTCAGTATAAGACACATAAAAGCTGCCTGGAGTGTGCAAACAAAAAGCACCTGGAGGACTCTCAGACTGTGAAAAACAAGAGTCTCTGGTCTGATAAAGCCAAGATTAAACTTTTTGGCCTAAATTCTAATCATCATGTCTGGAGGAAACCAAGCACTGCCTAATACCTGCCCAATACCATCCCTACAGTGAAACATGGTTGTGGCCCCTTCATGCTGTGTGGTGTTTTTAGTGGCTGGGACGGGAACACTGGTCAAGAAGTCCTCAATACCCCAAGACTGAAGACTGTAATATCTGCCAAGGGTGCATCAACTAAGTACTGAGTATAGGGTCCGAATACTTATGTCAATGCAATACCAGTTGTTTTCCTTTTCAGTAAATTACCAAAGATGTCTAAGATTTGGTTTTAACTTTGTTATTGTGGGGTATTGAGAGCAGAATGGTGGGAATATGTTTTTGTAAATTTAGCACAAGGCCTCAAAAAAAAATGTGAAAAAGGTGATCTGAAGACTTTCAAAATGCATTGTAGGCCCAGCAGCACATGAGGAATAATTTAAATTTTCTGCCTTTGTCACCATAAAAGCATAAACTAGGAAAGAAAATAAACTATATATCATCAATATGAAGCAATAACAAGTTATAAAACACAGTCTAATACAAACTACACCCACTCACCAACAAATTAATAAAAGAGTGAAACAAGTCATGTATTGTTATATGAACAGCATGAACCGCATGGCAAGATGCCAACAACTCACAGAATGCAGTCAGGTTGGCCTCGATTATGTGACACTTTATACAAATTGCTACATTCTTTCTAGTTCTTTTCACTTAACAAGTAATGACTACAATGTAATTGCTGTATGCCAATCCAGACCAAAAGGGAGTAGAACAGGAAAAGTGCACCAGTCTCTGTTATAAAACAGATCAACAAGCAGGTATGGATAAACGTTGCGCCAGAGTGCATGGTTGTAAGTTAAAACATAAATGCAACAATTTGTTGAAAACTCCAACCAATATAAAATGAAATATGGGGTCATTTTGCAGTTGAGGAAAAAAGTTTTGCCATGCCTTGTCTACAGCTCCTATGCATACATAAACTTAATGGCCACTGAATAATGTGTTGGACCTCCTTTGACCTTCAGGCCCACAGCAATTTGTCATTGCATTGTTTCCTTTAGGTGTAGAAATTGCTCTGCAGGAATGTTGGCCCATGTTAACAGGAGAGCTCAGTGATCAGCACTGTTGCCTTACAGCACTGGGGTCCTAGGTTCAATTCCCACTAAGGCCAGCATTTGCAATGAGTTTGTATGTTCTTCCAGTGGGTTTACTCCAATTCATCACTATACCAACCTTGTGGCATGAAGGGGGGGACCTTGGTCAGCCAATCTGTCTTGATCTGAAGGAACACCAATCAACAAGATCGGCAGTGGTTACCAGGAACTGCTTGGCCTGTCTTAAAGGGTCCTAAGTCTGCAATAGAGCTGTACTTTCAAAAGAGTAGATGTATAATCAAGAATATTTACTATGGCACATGCACCATAATTCTGGAGTAATATTCACCAAAAAACTGACCTACATGACTCGTGCCTTTATTATTATTAGTGTTAGACACTCTTGTCATGTACAATAAGAGGCTGTGGATTATGGGGAATGGGGTGTTGCTTTGCTGAAACAATGCTGCAGTGAAATAAGCCAGATAATATGGGAAATGGGGTGTTGCTTTGGTACACAATACTGCAGTAAAGTAAGCCAGATAATATGGGGAATGGGGTGTTGCTTTGGTACACAATACTGCAGTAAAGTTAGCCAGATAATATTTGGTTTCAGCTTAGACTGGACAGTCTACAGATGTGCCAGCCTGATCCACTGTTTACACTGTATAACATTTAGAAATTTTAGGTAAATCTACTCCATTGTGTTGCATATAGTAGTGGGGTTCCTTCACTTAAATGGGCACTGTCAGAATCAGAAACTTTTTATATGTTTTACATCTTAGCAAAACATTAACCTTTCTAATATACATCACAGTATAATATACAAATAATAATACACAAATAATATACATCACAGTTTATAAAATAATAGACCACTAGAGGCCCCTATACCAACCAGTAAATAATCCTGTGCATCTTTGTCCCAGCTAAAGCATGGCTGGGACAAAGTCCAGTAAGGAAGGTCAGGTCTAGCACTCCTCTGTGCTCACTCCTGTCCTATCAGACTGCAGCATGAAAACTGAGAGGAGAGGGTTATAGAGAAGTCTGCAGTGATTGGATGAAGAGACCCAGCACAGCACAGCAGACTCATCTTATCCCTTATCCATCTGTCATTGCGGACCCACCTTTGCGAGCTCTCCACAGCACTGGAGGCTCCGAGTGTGTAGTGTGACGACCACGGGGCCGAAGTATCGTGGCATCATGACTCCGCCCCCTGTGACGTCACGCTCTGCGCCCTCAATGCAAGTCTATTTAAAGGAGTACCCCTTTAATGAGCAGCAGAACGGGAATTTGAGAGCCAAATACAGAAGCTAAATACATAAAAAATACATGTAAAGAATCTACATGGCCTAGTGGAAAACAAATTGAAGCACTTATTTTCTGTGATAAAATGGGTATGCATCTACCCCCTTCCCCCCCCCCCCCCCCCCCACACACACTGATTAGAGATTGATATCATGTGTGATTTATTCCAACACTGCATATTGTAGCGAGATCCCTTTAATATGTAACAATTATCTGGTCCCTTTATTCATGATGCACTGCAATATGGCAAAGTGTAATGTTCACTGCAGCTTTCCTACATGGAGAGGGTTGGATTCTTTTTAATCTGCTATGAGATCAGTTCTCCAGGTAACTTCATTCAGCCTCTTCACAATGCTGAGAATAATCTTTGCATTGGTTTGGTTATTCTTGGCAGTGTTTGACTGTAGATTGTGTAAAATATGACTGCTTCTGAATATTTAATAAGCAATGGAAGCAGCTCAGAACTTCTCGGGCTTATTTTAGATGTCTCAAAAGCTTATAATGTTAAAGGCACAGCATGTATTACATTAGTTCATTAGCAAATTTGACTTTACAGTAAAAAATGCATCCTATGCCCACCGTGCATTGTCCTTACACAATTACATAATCATGCTACCTACATCCTGCAATGAGTGTCAAGAGACAGTGCAGATTAGAATGTTGTTCCAGAATTCTGGCACATTTTTGGCACACCACTTTTACCAAGGCCATGCTCCTTTTGTTGAACACTGAGAAAAAGGCATCCAATAGGCTATTAGGCCATGTTCACACTGTGGATAGACATGCCAGTGCTAGGACAGCTTGGAAATGCATTTCTGCTAAGACCAGAATCAGGATTTCAGAGTTAGGCCATGTTCACACATCGGAATTTCAGTGCCAGATTCCGCATTGGAATCCAGCACGGAGATTCCGCTGCAGCAGAGTCCTGTTGAATTCAATTTCCGTGCCAGATGTTTCCAGCAAGGAAATTCCATTTTCCATGCCCACACAAACAAAGAACACGTTTAATTTATGAGACAGCGCATTCCTGTGCGGTCCTAGCGCCGGCAGATTATGCTGGCGCCCCACAGTGTCTGTAATGTTCGCATGGAGATTCTCCATGTGGACATTCCGATGTGTGAACATAGCCTTATTGATCCGTTACAAGTGGGTGGGAAACTTTTTTTTTTTTTTTTTTTAATCAACTGGTGCCAGAAAGTTAAACAGATTTGTAAATGACTTCTATTAAAAAATCATAATCCTTCCAGTTCTTATCCGTTGCTTTATACTAAAGAGGAAATTCTTTTCTTTTTGGATTTCTTTTTTGTCTGACCACAGTGCTCTCTGCTGACACTTCTGTCCATGTCAGGAACTGTCCAGAGCAGGAGAAAATCGCCATAGCAAACATATGCTGCTCTGGACAGTTCCTAAAACGGACAGAGGTTTCAGCAGAGAGCACTGTGTACAGACAGAAAAGAAATCCAAAAAGAAAAGAAGAAGTAATTTACAAATCTGTTTAACTTTTTGGCACCAGTTGATTTAAAAAAAAATGTTTTCCACAGGAGTACCCCTCTAACTGTAGAACACAGCAGACTGTCAATAAGGGGTTAAAGTACACTATGTGGCTAAAAGTATGTGGACACCTCCCCATAACATATGCATGAATTGTATTTCAAAACCATAGGTGTTAATATGGAGTGTTGTTGGTTCATCTTCGGAAATAGTAATAGAGTTAGTCTCACACGTGGCGGATTTACCGAGGGTTTTGGACTGAATCCCTTGGAAACAGTTTTTTCTGTTTTCATGCTGCAGTCTGATAGGACAGAAGTGATCACAGAGGAGTGCTCGTCCCACCCTGACTTCTGAAACTTTGTTCCAGCCTGTGTTTCAGCTGGGACAAAGATTCTGCTGCAGGTGAACAGGATTATGTTCTAAATGGTATGGGGACCCCTAGTGGTCTTTTTTATAAGCAATGATTTCTATAAAAAGGACATATCATAACCCCTGAAATTCATACTCCCATTGAGTAATGTACTTCTCCAGGTCCATTGCAGTGATTCCACTACAGAACTTCTGATGTGTGGACTGAGCAGCAGCCTTCCATTGAAAGCACTGAGAGGTTGCAGGTAGTGGAATCCGCTTGGAATTTCATCTTGAAATTTGAGCTGAATGTCCATAGTGTGGCCGAACCCTAAGATTGTTATGTGTTTACCCTTTTCCCTGTGTCTTAATAAATTAGAGTTGCAGTTGCATTTTTAGGCGCTACTCTAGGTATACGCTCAATGGCCGACATTTATCATTGTCTATAGACTGGTTTTTGTGTCTACAAAAGGCGCAAAAAAGGAGCAAGCAGAGTTTATTTGCGCCTTTTGGTTTACACATTTCTGCAGATTTTGAGTTGCAATCCCCTGATTTTGGCAATACACATGATATGGAAGGATTTTATGAACTGCCTCTTTTTGTGAAAAGGCACAAAAAAGACGCAATGCCACTGAAAAGTCTCTAGAACTACACCAGCTCAGACTTAGCTTAGTCTTTTGGTGTATATGAAGAGAACGATTTCTGAAAATGTGACCTGCACAAAATTTATCAAATGCCCTGCAACCATTTTAATAAATTTGGTTCTCCTACACATCACCAGCACACAAAAAAAGTGTAGAAAAATGCTTCACTTACACCTACAATGGTAAATGCCGGCCAATGTTGGCAAATAAATGTGTTCTAATTGAGAGGGTGAATAACCTGTCTATATGTGTAGTGGTTCACATGCACTGCCTTTCTATCCTGCTTAGTGTATGCTCCAGTTCCCTTGCTGGTGCTAATGGAATTATTGAGCAACAATGTGACCGGAAGTCTGTAGCGATGAAAACATAACAGAGTCACAATGCTTAATGTAGACAAAAGGAAGCAGAGCCGATAGGAGTTTACATTGCGACGACAGCACACAGAATAGCATAATGCAGCTTGGGAATCACAGGCTGAGTTTTCTTATGATACAAATAGAATGTGTGGTTTTAATCCGAGGCTATTTCTGTCATTTAGTTAATTCACTTTGTTTAATATTAATCCTTAAAATCCGCAAGCATTGGATGGCATAATCTTTCTTGGGGCCAGGTCCCTTCTTTATTTATACGCTGTCCCTCGGCAACCTCAGTATATCCTCTAACTTCCATATGACCTTGTGGTAATGATGGACAAATGTGTTTGTTCTATAAAGACCCCATACCTACATTCCAGACTTGTACTGCAAACATATCCTGAATGGACTTTTGCCATGTCAAACAAATGAGAGTTTCTCACCAGTCCTTCTAGCCCAAGACCTTCCTCCGATCACATTGTATATAAGAATATCATATAGGACTTCTGGTTCCGGCACGGGCACGTAAGGAGCATGGAGACAGAGCTCCTGCGCCCCGGACCCCCTACCCGCACCGGACCAGCATCACAGCTGTGTACACCCGCCCGCAGTCCCCCGTCCTTCTGCCAAGGTCCGGAGTGAAAGGGGCAGCTTCTCCATGTGGCCGCACAGCTCCACGACTCCTGGCAGCCCTCTCCTCCTGCACTGCAGCGCCCACCATCTTGCACACGCAGTGGGCGACATCAGTGCTCCCAGGGCGCACACAGTTATCTGAAGGGAGTGACGGACACCGCACACAGATGGGCTACTTGGGAGACCCCCTGCTATATATCTAAGGAATTGCCATATTGCTCCCGCTCCAGGCACGCTACCTCTGGGACTTCAGGGCTGCATACCTGGGATCCTACCTGTGCATACTACAGACTACCAGCAGGCCGGCAAGTACAAGGCTCAGCCTTTCTCCTCCCTCTCAGCCCTGTAGTCTCCAGGGGACATTTACTCGCTCTCCCTGCCAGCCTTATACAGCCTCAGGATACATGCTTTCTTAACCCTGCTGGAGAGACTTTCCCCAGTGACTTTATTACTAAGGGCCGCAGCGCTGCAGGGGTTCCTATGGAGCGGTACCTCAACAAGGGGTCCCAGCACTCGGTACCCTCCGCAGGGGCACCGGCTACCACTCCCATTCCTGCTCCATCCTCGGGGCAATCACTGGTGCAGAACGCACATGCTCAATCCTCAGCGATGGAGGTTGCCTATTTGACTATTTCTTGATCAGTCCTTTGCTCCGCTTCCATTTGCGGACAGTGGATGTCCAGGATCTGGTCACCAGTTGTCCTGGAGCTCCTGCCTACCTGCCCCAAGGGATCTGATTTCCTGTGACTTTTTCTTTCCTATCTGGCAAAAGATGACTCCTTCCGAGAGCTTCTGAGGGGCTGGTGGCTGGAGTTCCAGACTGACAATGGGACAATCCCACCTTGTACTGGGAAACGATGAAGGTAGTGATGAGGGGAAAGATCATGTCCTATAGCAACACGCTGAAGCAGAAAAAAACGGATGGTCACGCAATGGCGAGTGTAGCTTTATCGGGGGCTTACTCTAGTTTTCTGGCCTCCCCCCACTCCGGCTAATAGGCCTAAATGGACAGAGGGGCATGCGGCATATGAGTTGTGGTTGGATAGGAAGGAGAGGATCTATAGGTCCCACCTTGAGGCCGATTTATTTCGGCATGGTAACAAGGCTGGTCATCTCCTTGTCCGAATAGCGAAGGGATCTTGCGCACCTACACATGTTTTAGCCTTGGGGGATCAACAGGGCTATATCCGGCAAGAACCGCACTCCCTTAATGCTATCTTGGACTCCTATTATACTGACCTTTAGCCCCCCCCCCCCGCCCCTACTGATGAGGGAGAGAGGTTTCTGGAGGGTCTCACACTGCCAGCACTGTCTGAAGACCAATGTTAGGAGCTCAATGCAGCAATAATGGAGGAGGAGGTAGCGGCAGGTATTCGATCTCTTGCAAATGGCAAAGCGCCAGGACCATATGGGTATTCCGGCGAGTTTTACAAACCCCTGCTAGATCAAGTGGTGCCCCCTTTAACTGGCTACTTTAACAAAATCCTACAGACTGGGGTCATATCTCCAGCAGCTAAACTAGCTTATATCAAGTGATCTCTAAACCGGGCAAGGATCCCTTGGACCCGGGATCCTATCGTCCTATCTCTCTGATAAACCAGGATGTGAAATTGTTATAAAAAATCCTGGCAGATCGTTTGGCGTTTTTTTTTTTTTTTTTTTTTACCATCCTTGATAGGGGATTATCAAGTGGGTTTTGTTAAAACTCACTCAGCTGTCATGAATATTAGGAAGGTCCTGGTGGTTATGGATAGTGCCCGGCGCCAGTCTCGATCAGTTTCTCAACCTGCCCTGCTTACACTTGATGCGGAAAAAGTGTTTGATAATGTCCGCTAGGACTGGCGGAGACTGGTGCTGACCAAATTTGGTATCAACGGCAGATTTAGCTCCTTTTTTTATTGGGCCTTTATGATGGTCTCACAGCTAGAGTGTACACCCCGGGTATCCTTTCTGCCCCCATCTCATTAGCAAAAGATACTCACCAGGGATGCCCCTTGTCACCCCTATTGTTCGATTTAGCAATCGAACCCCTGGTGCAGTCTCTCCTCTCCTCTGACCTTTATCGTGGTATACAGGTGGGATCTCAAGAAGTCAAATTGTCCATGTTCGCAGATGATGTGCTTTTATACCTTAGTAATCCACGTGAGGTTGTCCCCAAAATACTAGACTACCATTCCTATGTGGGGAGTTTCATGGGCTACAAGATTAATGATGCTAAAAGCATGCTTTTGCCCCTGGGAATGGTCTCTCCTAGATGGCTGTCCGAGGCGGATCATTTAGGGGTGGCAGTGGCCCCCTCTTTCATAAAATATTTGGGCATGCGTATAGGGAAGACATCTGACACGCTCTATACGCTGAACTATATCTCTCTTTTTAAGTGCATTTTTGCAGAGCTGAAATGAAAGGATGGGAATCCCTGCCGCTATCTTTCCTTGGTCGCTGCCATCTGATCAAGATGATAAGTTTTCCGCGCCTGCTATATCCCTAACAGATGCTTCCGCTCTTACTGAAACATGATGATATTAGGCGACTTAACTCAGCTTTTCAACGTTTTCTGTGGCAAGGCAAACATCCTTGCATTGCAGAAGCTAATGTTGGGTAAAGCGGAGGGAGAAGTTAATTTGCAAATGTCCAGGCTTCATGGTTCCTCCTTTTTCTCTAATATACGGGTTGAGTCAGCGCTAACTGCACCATGGTCTCTGTGGGCGTTGTTACATACCACCTATGCGAAGCTACCTGCAGATATCAAGTGCTCAACTCTGCTCCGTGATACGATTGTCACTTTAAAGGAGGTGCGTAAGGTGTTTGGCCTCCCGTTCCTTCTCTCCAAGATAATGCCCTTGCTTGATCATTCAGAGTTTCCTCAGGGTAGGACCTCCTCTTGGCTATTACTGTGGGCCTCTAGGGGAGTCACGACAGTGGGAGATCTCATTCATAGTGAAGAACGTAGGTGGCTTACTCCGGGAGAGATCTTACATTCCTTTGGGCTCCCTCACTCTCACATCCTCTATGCATCAGGTATACACTTTCTGTTCATCCAGACTCAGGGACCTCACAAGGGAAGTACCGACTCACTCTCTAGATGAGATTATAGGTGAGAACGTACGGAGGGCATCAATATCTGATCTCTATTTAGCTTTTCGCAACTGTTTTTTTAAAGTTGACAGTAAACGGATTTTCCGCACATGGGAGAGGTGGACTGGAGATGACATTACTGACGTCATCCATCGGCCTGCATTGAGGGGGCGGAGCCGTGACATCACAATACTCCGGCCCCTTGATCGGCATTCATCAGACCTGGAGCGAACATACTCCGGGGGCTGATGGTAATGGGGTACTGCGTCAAAGATCACGGGGGTGGCCAGGGGCACGACCCCCGTGATCAGGCATCGTATCCCCTATCCTTTGGATAGGGGATAAGATGTCTTAGCGCCGGAGTACCCCTTTAAGGTGTCAAATGTGTGAATAGCCTGTTTACCTGCAGCATTCTAATGATTTAAGTCTAATGCACCAACTTTCCTTTCAATCTTACCTCAACCAGCTTTATTTGCCACTCATGCACAGTAAAGGCCCCGCTACATGGGCCGGATAACTGGTGAATAAGCATTGATAGGAACACTTTTTGATAATTGGCTGGGGTAAAAGCTGATTGAGCCATGTAAAGGTTCTTTAAATAAATGCTGATCTGCTAGATTGGAAAACCAGATGGGAATAATCACTTTAACCCCTTGCAGTTCTACATTAGGTCTGCTTGGGCTGATAGCTAAGACAATAACAATTTTGCCTGAGAAGAGCTCTGGCTGATCGCAAGGGCACTTTCATCTCCATAATGGTATCAATAAAAAGTATAGAAAAAAAGCCCTTGCACAGCTCTGTAAACTGAAAAATTAAAATATTACACAAATTATTACCAAAAACTATTCCAGCAAAATCTTCGCTATCTATGCAAAATGGTGCTCCTTCCTTTCTGAGTCCTATTCAAGGCCCAGACAGCAGCTTATGACCAGATATGGCGTACTGCTGTAACAAACTCTGGGACCTATTCCCCTGTGTTCTTTGTCAAAATGAGAATATTTAAAAGAGTTGCCCCACCTCACTTTTTCAGTTTCATGACCGGAAAAAGCCGAAACAGGGAAGTTACAAAATTTGCATAACTCCCATCGACTATAGAGAGAGTTATGAAAATAGTGTAACTCTATGAGTTATTCCCAGAGTTAAATGAACAGCATAGCTTGCAGGGCTACGCTGTTTGGGCAGTCCCCAGTTAGGTGAATAGGAATTATACAAATTGTGTAACTTTCCTGTTTCGGCTGCTTCCTGCTTTTCTGACAACCTTCTACGGCCGCAGACATGTAGGAGTTGGTCAGAAAACTAAAAGAATGAGATGGGACCACCCCTTTAAATTGCAAATACATAATATTAAAAATATTTTTATAAAACATCTTATGGGTCAAAAGTTCACTATCACCTATAAAAATTCATTTCCAGTGTAGTTTCCAAAATAGGGTCTTTTGGGGGTGTTTGTTATGTTTTGGTAACTCAACTCTTTTCCAAACCCAGTGACTGAAAACCAACAACCTGTTAAGAAGGCCTGAGTGCAAGGCAAGCAACGCACTAGGACCACACATGGAATATTTCTAAAAACTGCAGATGTAGGGTAATAAAAATTCAGTAGAATTTTTATGTTAAAACTTTATGGCCCTGACTTACTAAGAGTGGAGTATAGTTTTCTTTGTGAGTTTTGTTTCCCGGTATTTTTCCACGGTATTTACTAATGTTTCCCAACATTTTACATTTTTCCCTACGTTTTGATCTTGGTTTTTATAAGCTCAAATCCACCACATTTTTTGTGGAAACCCTAGTAAATATGTTTGGATTTTTCAAAAATGTCAGAGACATGCCACCTTTTCAGCACCCACACACCGTTTTCCTGGTGGCCACGCCCCTTTTCGAGTTGGTCAGGTTTTTAAAATTTCTGGTGCAAATTCTGGCGCAGACACAATTTCTGGTACAATGCCCCACATTTTGCACACAACCAGACAAAACAGGTCAGGTTTTCCACAGTAAATCAGGCCCCAGGCTCCAAAAATAATGGAATTAAATTAAAAATTAGAAAAAAAAAGTTAATATGTTGAAATTTCACACCCACTTTGCTTTAAAGGAGTTATTTGATGGGAGTTTTTTTTATTTTTTACTTTACCTATTGTGTAATGTAGGAAGCCTTTTTGGCTGTGTTTGTGCGAGGGGGCGTGAATTCCCACGCCCCCACCCCCACCCCGCAGGAGGCACCACTATAAAACGCCCCCGCTACAGACGGGCGGGGCGTACGTGGTTCCAGGCAACCGGGAGGAGGAGAGTTGTGTGCGGGGGGGGGGGGGGGGGGGGGCAGAGTTTCGTTCCAGGATGGTAAGCCCGGCAATTGCCGGCCTGTGACTATTCCTTACCGTACCCTGTCTCCCCTCTTTCCTCCATTGCGCTGCTTGCCGGGGTTTCAGCGCTACGGGTGGCGGACCGGAACTTCCCTGTGCTTGTCTTCCCCCGCTCTGGGCTCCTCCGCTCTGGGGCAGCTCACTGATGCCCCATTCAGCGCGCCCCAACACCCTTCCCGCCGCCCCTTCCCGCAGCAACACCGGGGCTGCGTGGGGGCATCCGCACTCCAGCCTCCAACAGACCAGGCCGTTTCCCCTGCCCGTTACTTTTGCGGGCTCCCCCTCTCGCTCCCTGTGGCCGGACGACGTGCCCGGCGTCCCTCCCGGTTGCCGGGGGTGACGCCACCGGGCCGCGGGGTGTGCGGGGGGGCGACGTTCTCCCCGTCACCAGCTCGGGAAGTAGGCCCTGCTGCAGCCGTGGGCTCCGGCTCCTGCGGCCGCCGGGCCGCGTGGTGCCTACCTATCAGCGGTCCTAGATTAGCCCGAGCTGCACCGGTTCCGGCTGAGCGGGCTGACTGCGTTGGTTCCGGCCATCACCCTTCTGCCCGCCTCCCACGGGGCCCGAGGGGGCAGAGCCGCTGTGGCCCGGCCACTGGTTAATCCAGACCGGTCCCTTACACGGTCTGCGGGGACCTGGTTTGTGACAGATACCTGTCAAATAGCAGTTTGGAATGAAATGTAACGTTAAACAAACATAATAAATCTATCCCCTTATCAGCATCCGGTAGTCACTCAGCATTTACACAGCACAGTCACTCAGTATTTATACAGTACAGTCACTCAGTATTTATACAGTACAGTCACTCAGCATTTATACAGTACAGTCACTCAGTATTTATACAGTACAGTCACTCAGTATTTATACAGTACAGTCACTCAGTATTTATACGGTACAGTCACTCAGCATTTATACGGTACAGTCACTCAGCATTTATACGGTACAGACACTCAGCATTTATACGGTACAGTCACTCAGCATTTATACGGTACAGTCACTCAGCATTTATACGGTACAGTCATTCAGTATTTATACGGTACAGTCACTCAGCTTTTATACAGTACAGTCACTCAGCTTTTATACAGTACAGTCACTCAGCTTTTATACAGTACAGTCACTCAGCATTTATACAGTACAGTCACTCAGCATTTATACAGTACAGTCACTCAGCATTTATACGGTACAGTCACTCAGCATTTATACGGTACAGTCACTCAGCATTTATACGGTACAGTCACTCAGCATTTATACGGTACAGTCACGCAGCATTTCATACCGTACAGTCACTCAGCATTTCACACCTTACAGTCACTCAGCATTCATACCGTACAGTCACTCAGCATTCATACCGTACAGTCACTCAGCATTCATACCGCACAGTCACTCAGCATTCATACCGCACAGTCACTCAGCATTCATACCGCACAGTCACTTAGCAGCCATACTGTACAGTCACTCAGCTTTTATACCATACAGTCACCTAGCATTCATACCGTACAGCCACTCATAACATCCATATCACATGCAGCCTATACGCTTCCCACGCCCGTTCATCCCACACTGCAAACATGTGTACGGTTCATACACTCACAGCATCTACTGCTCTACGTCATAGCAGTTCTATACCGCACATAACTCAACATGTACGCATGTTTCATAGCATCACACTGCATACAAAGGTTCATAGCACTTACACCATGTAGTCACCTATAGAATGTATTTAACATAGCTTCACACAACACACACGCTCATGGTTTCACACTGCGCGCAACACGTATACGGGACATACAACCATAACATTCCTGCTCTTACGTCACGCCAGTACCATACGCCAATCGTTTTATACTGCACACGCTCAAGCATTTACACCGCGTACAAACATTCTTTCATCCTGCATAACAGGCGCTCTTAGTGGCACATAACTGTCGTCGTATCCTGCTCCTCACTATGTTATCGCACACATGCTCATAGGTAGTACTGCTCATACGCACAACCTCACACGGCTTACACTATCCACACGCTCGTAGCTTCATGCGGTACAGATATTCTCAGGTTGTACGGTACAATCACATATAGTCACTCAGCACACACGTCGGTACCGGCTACTGATATTCCTTAGGCACGTTATCATAGTAACTGCTCAGTCACAGATCAAGCACCTGTATCTGTCATACGCTCACCTGCTACTTTCTAACTGTCATACAGCATGCACTAACGGTGGCCGCTGACATGCTGTTCTGCACATCCATACCACGACACAAGTGGTGTTCACCCACTTCACCGCCACGTTCTGCAGGGAGACGCGCTATTTATATTGTTGTCACTGACATGTCTTCTGATTAATAACTTCACGGCTCATAGGTGGTTGTTTCCCCGTGATACCTGCCACGCCTGCAGGGGGCAGCACTGCGTAGTTGCTATTACTAACTGTTACGCCGAGCGCTCCGGGTCCCCGCTCCTCCCCGGAGCGCTCGCAGCGTTCTCTCATTCGCAGCGCCCCGGTCAGACCTGCTGACCGGGTGCGCTGCGATATTACTCCCAGCCGGGATGCGATTCGCGATGCGGGACGCGCCCGCTCGCGATGCGCATCTCGGCTCCCGTACCTGACCCGTTCCCCGTCTGTGTTGTCCCGGCGCGCGCGGCCCCGCTCCTTAGGGCGCGCGCGCGCCGGGTCTCTGCCATTTAAAGGGCCGCTGCGCCACTGAATGGCGCAGCAGACCTAATCAGTATTCTCACCTGTACACTCCATACTTATACCTCACTTCCCCTGCACTCCCTGGCCGGATCTTGTTGCCATTGTGCCAGTGAAAGCGTTTCCTTGTGTGTTCCTAGCCTGTGTTCCAGACCTCCTGCCGTTGCCCCTGACTACGATCCTTGCTGCCTGCCCTGACCTTCTGCTACGTCCGACCTTGCTCTTGTCTACTTCCTTGTACCGCGCCTATCTTCAGCAGTCAGAGAGGTTGAGCCGTTGCTGGTGGATACGACCTGGTTGCTACCGCCGCTGCAAGACCATCCCGCGGCGGGCTCTGGTGAATACCAGTAGCAACTTAGAACCGGTCCACCAACACGGTCCACGCCAATCCCTCTCTGGCACAGAGGATCCACCTCCAGCCAGCCGAATCGTGACACTAACATTTCCTCAGAGCTACGACATCACGAAACACAGAGGGCTGACATACCCCCCACATGCCATGCCCACAGGGGGTCACACCGAGTAACCGGGGTTAGAGACTCCTATCAGATCTTACTCAAAAAAAAAAAAACACGTATAAGCACAGCCACACATACCACGTTCCCTTAGTCAGGCCTTAGGTGGGTCATATAGGGGTTTGGGGGGGGGACACATACATGGCCTTCACACAGTACTCTGTTGCCATAGTGAGTCCTGGGGGGGGCGGTCGCGGTTATCTCCTCGCCGCTAAGCTAAGCCCCTGTACAGAGGGCACCCCTGTGCAGTCTCCTTAGCGACAGCCCAACAATATTTGCATACTCTTTCCCCAGATCGTTGTTTCGTTTCCACTGGTTACCAAAGCCCCACAAGTGGCTTTCCTCTTCAGCTTTCAGCTCGGGGGATTAAAGGAGAGGTCTGTTGTTCCTGACTAGGCTTCAGTGCAACATGACTCCACGTCACACGTACCCACTGACCCATGTTACTTTCACCACTCTTGTTGCTTACCACAATTACTCGTTCCACACACTGACGCTGCTACTGACACGCCTTCAGAGCCTCGCACGTCCTCTCACCCACCAGGTTCCTCAGTCCTGACTCGCTTCAGTCTGGGTCCTGGTGAAGTCTGTTGTTCCTGACCATGCTCCAGCGCAACATGACTCCACATCACACGCACCCACTGATCCATGTTACTTTCACCACCCTCGTTTGCTTACCACAGTTACTCGTTTCACACACTGACGCTGCTACGACACGTCTTCAGAGCCTCGCATGTCCTCTCACCCACCAGGTTCCTCAGTCCTGACTCGCTTCAGTCTGGGTCTTGGTGAAGTCTGTTGTTCCTGACCATGCTCCAGTGCAACATGACTCCACATCACACGCACCCACTGATCCATGTTACTTTCACCACCCTCGTTTGCTTACCACAGTTACTCGTTTCACACACTGATGCTACTACGACATGTCTTCAGAGCCTCGTGCGTCCTCTCACCCACCAGGTTCCTCAGTCCTGACTCGCTTCAGTCTGGGTCCTGGTGAAGTCTGTTGTTCCTGACCATGCTCCAGTGCAACATGACTCCACATCACACGCACCCACTGATCCATGTTACTTTCACCACCCTCGTTGCTTACCACAGTTACTCGTTTCACACACTGACGCTGCTACGACATGTCTTCAGAGCCTCGTGCGTCCTCTCACCCACCAGGTTCCTCAGTCCTGACTCGCTTCAGTCGGGGTCCTGGTGAAGTCTGTTGTTCCTGACTCTGCTTCAGTGCAACACGACTCGACACACAGGCAGTGGGTCATCCGTCTGGCTCACACGTCTTCAGTGGTGGCCCCTGCATATGCTGTTCTGACTCTTCAGCGCAATAGCAAACACTTAGTCTCATCTCTTGTCTCACACGCATACATCACGTCAGGCACTCAACTGCCATTCACTTCCGCTTTAATAAAAAAAAAAAATTAATAAAATGTCAGCGCCATGCTAACAGCTATCTCTTCCGCAGACTCAAAGACCTGTCTCGCCTACAGGTAAGAGGTTCGAGTCAGATTGCCATCCCAGGCACAACGGTTACGCATTGACCTGTCACATCCACAGGCACGAGGGTATGTGAGACCTGTCAGTCTACAGGTACGATAGTCACGCAGAGGTCATTCACGTCTGCGGACACAGTGACTCGGTTGATGCCTGTCTGCAGGCATGATAGTCCTTAGGCTTAATTTACTGAGTTCTGCCGAGCCTGCAGGCATGATCAGGATGAGGAGGCCCGTCGTCCGCTGCAGGTCATTATTCCTGAGACCACGTTCATGACGGTATGCTGGCAGGTTAGGATATGACTCACGGTACTGTCCATTCATCTCTTCACATCACTTAACTAACAATGTAGATTTTGCCACTTATCAGCAGGGACAGAAGGACAGGTCATGCCCGACAAGCTTTATCGGTTCCCCTTTCTGCAAATCACCACAGTAAGTATGTCAACATGAACGTATCAGCTAGCACATAGTCAGGTCCTATTCCAGTGCCAGGCCGGATGCAGTAGGCTTCACCACCTATCTTCCCAGTGTCAGGTACTGCCTCATGTGGTCGCTAGCCGGCAGGCACAGCTCCCTGGTTTCTTGAATCCAGTAAGAACAGTAGAGGAGATAGATAGGACTAGTTGTGGTGTTGGTTATCATGGTCAGGAATGTTGTTATTAATTCTACTTCTTGATTTTTGCCCTCTATAGGCGGGCCCTTATACGCGGTTATGGGCACAACTCAACCGCCTCATTAGTCACTTATTTATAGGTACATAGGTTTGTATGTAGGTGCAATCTCAAGTAAGGAACAACTCTAACTGCTTGGTAAGTAAATGTATGGTTTGCATATTTGTGCATTCAGCGCTCGCTACCACAAGCTTGAATGTAAGCCCTGAGCACAAGTAGGAAGCCTTTTTGGCTGTGTTTGTGCGAGGGGGCGTGAATTCCCACGCCCCCCCCCCCCCGCACCTACAGGCGGGGACATGCAGGAGGCACCACTATAAAACGCCCCCGCTACAGACGGGCGGGGCGTACGTGGTTCCAGGCACCCTCCCAACCCTCCCTTATTTCATCAATTCACCATAGGGTATGCCCTCTATAGGCGTGCCCTTATACGCGGTTATGGGCACAACTCAACCGCCTCATTAGTCACTTATTTATAGGTACATAGGTTTGTATGTAGGTGCAATCTCAAGTAAGGAACAACTCTAACCGCTTGGTAAGTAAATGTATGGTTTGCATATTTGTGTATTCAGCGCTCGCTACCACAAGCTTGAATGTAAGCCCTGAGCACAAATATAAAAAAATAAACCTCCACTCACCTCCAGCGTTCCTGCGGTGCCCCTGATGTCCTGTTTTGGTTCCCTGGAGCAGGACTTCCTGCTTCTGGGGGTCGACATGTCATGCCGGATAACCCCTTTAATTGTACCTAAAGGGTTAACACAATTTCTAAATCCTGTTGTAAATTCTTTGAGGGGTTCAAATTTTTTTACTTTGAAAAAATTTGATTTTGGAAATTTTCATGAATATTGGCCCACATTTCTCATTGCAGTGCAAGTGAAGCATTTTTTACACCTTTTTTTTGTGTGCTGATAATGTGTAGGAACACCAAATTTATTAAAAGGTAAAAGAGCTTTGATAAATTTTGTGCAGGTCCACATTTTCTGAAATTTCTGTCTACACATACACCAAAAAGCTACACCATGTCTGAGCTGGTGTAGTTTTAGAGACTTTCAGTGGCTTTGCGCCTTTTTTTGCTCCTTTTTACAAAAAGGCGCAATGATAAATCCCTTCCATATCATGTGTATTGCCAAAATCAGTGGATTGCAACTCAAAATCAGCGGAAATGTGTAAACAAAAAGGGGCAAAAAAAGGTGCAAAAAACCCTGCTTGCGCCTTTTTTGACCCTTTTTTTAGTCACAAAAAACAGTCTAAAGACAATGATAAATATGGGCCTAACTGCTTGACTGCTAAACTTCTAAGCCTTCTAACATCCTAATAAGTAAAATGATGCTTAAGTAAAATGATGCCAACATAAACTATACATATTGTAAATGTGAATTAGCTAAATTATGTGAGTTTATCACAAATGACAGCTGAATTTATTGACCAAAATTTACCACTTACATAAAGGGAATGAGGGAAGGTTGTGTCAGTGCGTAGCTCACTCCCCGGCTGTCAGTCATATCCAACCTTTTCTCTGCATGAGTCTAAGGAGAGAAAAAGTCATATCTGCCAGCTAGCTTCGCCGGCTTATAACTAGTGATCTCAGAGGGTCTCAAGAGTGGGACCTGGCAAAATCACAACTGTCTGGTAGGGATTGACCAATATCGATTTTTTAGGGCCGTTACCGATACCGATAATCTGTCACCTTTCAGGCAGATAGCCGATAACTTATAGCTATATTCCGGTATAAGTTATCGGCTATTTCAACCCCCCCCCCGGCGGGGAAGAAGCCGTTGCAGATCAACGATTTAAAGCGGGCGCTTTAAATCAATGAACTGCAGCAGCTTTTGCGGTGCCAGAGACCGCCGCCCGCTTCTCTCCCCCTGCCTGTCCTGAGTTTAACCACCACAGTTGCCCCATCGCCTCCCCCCATCCTCTGCCCACATACTGCCGCCACTGCCTCCCCATTGCCTCCCCCCATCCTCTGCCCACATACCACCGCTGCCATATCACCTCCCCCCATCCCCGGTGTTATAATTACCTGTTCCCGGGGTACGCGATCCTTCTGGCTCCGTCGGCGTCCTGCGCTGTCACTTTGCGCACTGACGGTGACCTCGTGTTGGGGACATCACTCGTCATTACGCAGCGCAGTGCACAGCAATAGCGCAGGAGCCAGAAGGATCGCGGACCCCCGGGAACAGGTAATTATAACACCGGGGATGGGGGGAGGCAATGGGGCAGCGGCGGCGAGATGGTCGTCTCTGGCCGGGGGGCAGGGCATTATTGGCATATCGGCAAGGTAATTGCCGATACCGATAATGTCCAAAATCGCGATTATCGGCTGATAATATCGGCCAAACCGATAATCGGTCGATCCCTACTGTCTGGGCAACATGTCAAAAGACAAGTGACGGTAACCCTTTAAAGCATCCCAAAGTTATTTACACATAAAAAGAGACAGGTCAGATTTGGAAAAAGCTATTTGTCCTGGGGGTTAAAGATAGAATTAATGCACTTGAGTTACGTACCAACTAGATTTACTTTATATATATATATTTTTTTTTAATAGGAGTGATGGACAAAATTTTACAGTCGGGTGTGAAAGGTTTTACATTGAGGGGCGTGTATGCCTAATATACACCCCCTGACTATATATTCCCACCTGAAGAAAGTGGACATTCCAAATAAATTATATGTTGATTCACGTATACAGTATGTCTAGTTTGTGTTTGCATCATAAAGTTGACATTTTTTTTCTTTTTCAAGACATTAGAGGGCTCCAAAGTTTAGCAGCAATTTTTCAATAAAATTTCAAAATCTGAATTTTTCAGGGACCAGTTCATTTTCGAAGTGAATTTGAGGGTTTTTATGTTAGAAATACCCAATAATGGACCCCATTATGAAAACTGCCGCCCTCAAAGTATTCAAAATGACATTCAGAAAGTTTGTTAACCCTTTAAGTGTTTCACAGGAATAGCAACAAAGTAGAGGAGAAAATTCTAAATCTTCCTTTTTTACACTAACATGTTCTTGTAGACCCATTTTTTTTCTCCATTTTTACAAGGGGTAAAAGCCCACCAAAATTTGTAATCGAATTTCTCTTCAGTAAGGATTATACCCCATATATGGATGTATAGTGCTCTGCTGGCGCACTACAGGGCTCAGAAGGGAAGTATGTTGCATTTAGGAAGCCCCCATGGTACCAGAACAGCAAAAAACAACCCACATGGAACACAATTTTGGAAAGTACAATCCTCAAGGAATGTAACAAGGGGCATAGTGAGCCTAAACACCCTACAGGTGATTGACGAACTTTCCTTAAACTGGGATGTGAAAATCAAAAAATGTATTGGTGTTACCCCAATTTTTTCACTTTCACAAGGGGTAATAGGTAAAAATGTCCCCCAAAATTTGTAACCCTATTTATCTCGAGTAAGGAAATACCTCATATGTGGATGTAAAGTGCTTTGTGGGTGCTCAGAAGGGAAGTGACATTGGGCTTTTGGAGAGCAAATTTTGCTAAAATGGTTTATGGGGGGCATGTCTCATTTAGAAAGCCCCCGTAGTGCCAGAACAGCAAAAAAAAAAAAAAAAATAATAATAATAATAATAATTAGTTTTTTCACTAAAGTTGGACATGAAAATAAAATGTATTTTTTTTCACAAAAATGCTGGTGTCACCCCAAATTTTTCATTTTTACAAGGGGCAATAGCAGAAAAAGCTCCCCAAAATTTGTAACACCATTTGTTCTGAGTATGGAAATATCCCATTTGTGGACGTAAAGTGCTCTGCAGGTGCACTATAGGGCTCAGAAGTGAAGGAGCGCCATTGGGCTTTTGGAGAGAGAACCAATGGTATGGCTGTTGCGAAACGGAGCTTGTTGCCTATCTGTACCCCCTCCTGGTCTATGTCCCTCTCCCCAGCATGATTTGTGAGTATACTGAATAAAGAAGACGAGATGGTGAGTGGCCGGCTTACATTTTTCTTTGAACCGTGTAGTGTAGTAGTTTTAGGGTACATTTACACAGGTGGGGGTTCACAGCTATTTTCCCGCTAGGAGTTTGAGCTGCAACGGAAAATTTGCCACAGCTCAAACTTGGAGCGGGAAACTCGCTGTGAGCCCCTGCCCGTGTAAACGTACTCTGTACATTCACATGAGGGGAGGAGGGGGAAACCTCCAGCTGTTGCAAAACTACAACTACCAGCATGCACTGACAGACCGTGGATGCTGGAAGTAGTATTGCAACAGCTGGAGGCAAACTGGTTGGGAAACACTGAGACTGAGTTCACACTACGTTTTTTCCCATACGGGAGCGCATACGGCAGGGGGGAGCTAAAACCTCGCGCTCCCGTATGTCACCGTATGCGCTCCCGTATGTCATTCATTTCAATGAGCCGGCCGGAGTGAAACGTTCGGTCCGGTCGGCTCATTTTTGCGCCGTATGCGCTTTTACAACCGGACCTAAAACTGTGGTCAACCACAGTTTGAGGTCCGGTTGTAAAAGCGCATACGGCGCAAAAATGAGCCGACCGGACCGAACATTTCACTCCGGCCGGCTAATTGAAATGAATGACATACGGGAGTGCATACGGTGACATACGGGAGCGCGAGGTTTTAGCTCCCCCCTGCCGTATGCGCTCCCGTATGGGAGAAAACGTAGTGTGAACCCACCCTGATTTAGGTAACAAACCCTAACCCAATTTTTCGCAACCAGTGCATTACCTTTGTGTGTCTATGCATGCTGGGAGATGTAGTTATGCAACAGCTGGAGGCACACTTTTTCATATTAAAAATGTGCCTCCAGCTGTTGTATAACTACTCCCAGCATGCACAGAATGCCAAAGGGCATGCTGGGAGTTGTAGTTGTGCCTCCAGCTGTTGCATATCAAGAACTCACAGCATGCCCTTTGGCTTTTCATGCTGAGAGTTGTAGCTAAGCAACAGCAGGAAGCACACAGGTCTCACTTCTTGCTGCTGTCAGATCCTGCTGCTGCTTTTTCAACAGCTGGAGGTACACAGCACTGACCTCCTGCTGTTGTATAATACAACTCCCAGCATGCACAACCAAAGGACATGCTGGGAGTTATAGTTATGTAACAGCTGGAGGGACAACTACAACTTCACACATGCCCTTTGGCTGTCTGTGCATCCTGGAAGTTATAGTTATGCAAGAGCTGGAGGAACACTTTTTCATAGAAAAAATGTGCTTCCAGCTGTTGAATAACTATAACTCCCTGCATGCACAGACAGCCAAAGGGCATGATGGGAGTTGTAGTTGTGCCTCCAGCTGTTGCATAACTACAACTCCCAGTATGCCCTTTGGCTGGGCACACAGGCCTCACTTCCTGTTGCTGGATCCTGCCGCCGCTTTCTCCTCCGGACCCGCCGCCACTGTGGTAGAGGATGCGATGCAAAGGGCAGATGGAATTACCCTAGGGGTGGATGGCATTAACCCCTTATATTCGTGACGCCAGGGTGTGGTTTATCCACAATACCACCTGAAGGTATACTGCTAGATCCTGTGCTAGGCATGGGAGCATTAATGACTCGGACGCCAAGTTAGGGATAATGGTAGCTTTATTGAGGGTAGACAGATGGTAAAGTCTTTAGAGTTTAGGCAGGGCCCACGGAGGTGACCAGTGACTCAGAGACCTTAAGGGCTTACTGGGACTTGTAGTAGATGGTGTCAATTTAATGCAGGCCACTTTGACTTGACAAATGGTGACTGTGACTGACTTGACTGATGACTCACAATACTGAGACTGTGGCTTACTTGTAGCTGCTTGTGGCTGCAGACTGGACTTGAGGCCTCCTATGACTCTGGACACTCTCTAGGACTCGACTTGACCTCAGCAAAGACTTGTAAGGGAAGAGAGAGAGCTAGCTCCACCTAGGGCTTATATGGGGGAGACTAGCAGGGAGCCCATAGGTCACCCCTGAGATCACCTGGTCAACTGGTACCTCCTGGGTAACAATTACATGACAAGTCACATGGTGAACAGTCTTAAAGTGACGCTTTCTGAACACATTACATGGTATAATACATTAGAAACATATTAACATGGGGGACAGATGCAAGGGGCCCAGGGGACACTGTAGGGAGGCTGTCTGACAGGGCAGCAGGAGTACAGGGATAACACCTCCCATACTGGGCCACCACATATGATCAGGGCATCCTATTTAGTGATTGTCTATGGTTGGCCACAGGTGATCTTCAAAGAGGTTTAATGCAGTCTGGGCACTTTAAAAATAGAAAAAAAAGGGCATACTCACCTGTCATGATCTCACAGTCCTCTCTGCTCCCTGTTTCAGATGATGTTTTGTTTGAAAATACATAGCACACCATGTCTTACCATATACTACATCATGGTCTAAATACTCAGAAAACTCGAAATAAATAAATCTAGTTTTGCTTTGTTATGAGGACTCCTATAATTACTCATCATATCCTATCCTCGTCCCCACCATCTGATGGGTTCCCTTTAATTTTTCATATTTTGTATAAGGCTACTGACCATTTACAATGTTTTGCAATCATATAATGATAATTTTGTTTAAACATTCAAATTAATTTTAATCTATGTATTTCTGCACAGAGACTCAGAAGCAATGACTCTATAAAGTGCTCTGGTTGTTTTCAAAAAAGAATGTCAGCATTATAACTGGGATGTGATGATAACTTGTAATAAATTTAGTATGTCTTTGTACTACTATTCACAAAATTTATGTTAATTTCTTATCAAGTATAAATAGAGTCTTTGTCTCTTCGGATCTCTCATATTTGTATGGCAGCAATTCTATTCATCATTGTTCTGTGCACCTGTTAGCAGTCTACACTTTCTTCACTGACACTCCACAACCAGGGATACTTGTGTATTATACAGTAAAGAGAGCGATAACATGCCTCTATCCATTCAATTTACAATATAGTGAAATGTATTATATGCAGATAACTGTTATGGTAAAATAATGTTACCGTTTGTCTTTTTCTATTTCATTTATTTTTATATTTTCACCTAAAATTTACATATCATTTAATACAATATAATAAGAATCTTTGACAGTCAAGTGGAACAGTCATGTGCTTCTCAAATTTTGGTAAAAGCCATGATACCGTACATTTATATGAATCTAGCCACTGTTTGACACATTTAGTTGGTATACATCGTGTGGTGCACCACAGGGGTGCGATGTGAGGTGTATGGGGCAGATGTTGTAGCTCAGGGGCAGATGGTGTTAACCCCTAAATGTTTGTGACGCCAGGGCATGGTTTTACAGAGAACCACCCGAACGGTAGCACCGCTAGTCCTAGTTAGGCAGGGCAAATAAGAGTACAAGGCCAGGTCAGGGTTAACGGTAGCTTTACTGAGGTAGACAGATGGTACAGTCTTTACAGCTAGGCCAGGATCCCAGAGATGACCATTACCACAGGGGACCTGGTAGCTTGCTGGGACTTGCAGTGACTTTGACAGACTTTAGCACAGCCACGCTCACTATAATAGACTTGACTTGACTGAAGATAGTGACAACAGACAGAGATGACTTGACTTACTGACTTGTGGCTGTAATTTAGGCTTGAGGCCTCCAGATGTGCTGGACACTGGCTCTGAGACATCTGGACTGGACTTGACCTCCGCAGAAAGTGTGGTGAAAGAGCAAACGAGAGAGATTTCAGCTCCACCCTTCCTTATAAAGGGGGGCTGGGCAAGGAGCCCATAGGCTAGCTGCGGGTCATCTGATCACCTGGTGCGTGCTCTCTGGGTAACAAGACATGTGACTTTAACATGTGACAACTATTTTCATGTGATCAATAACCATGTGACCATATCAAAATTCCTTTCCACATAATATACAACTATACAGATTAAATGGGTACAGTGCAGGTGAGCCCTGGGGACGTGCAGGGACTCAAGCTGATAGGACTGTGAGATGCATATCCTGTACTGGGAGATCACATATGAATTGATGGGGCCAATACAAAGTCCTGCAGTAGAATCTCCCAATAGCGGGTACTCACGGGGAAATAAAAACTGTTTGCTATTGAGAGATGTTCTCTATTGGGAAAAAAGGCTCAAAAATATTTCGAAATGGTGGAATACTTTACTGGTCTCACTCCAGAGTGTAATTACCTATAAAACATGTTAAAATGCGATCTCCCAGTGCCGTTTATTCACCCCTTATCACCCACCTGTACCATTTCATCCCCCCGTGCCATTTTATTCTCCCTCTTGATCCCTCCATTGCCACTTCATTCCTCCCCCCTTGAACCCCCTGTGCCACTTTATTCCCCGTTCCCTATGCCAAATCATCCCCCTATCCCTCTGTGCCACATCATTTCCATTTTATCCCTCCCTGTGCCATTTCATTCCCCCTTTATTACCCTGTGCCCTATCACTTTTCTTCTTCCCTCCTCCCCGCAAATTCTTCCCCCCTTCTTTACCATCCAGTGTCCAAATTAAAGCACGAATTGGCTAACATTTTAAGGAGATTGGCCAGGATCCAACTTGATAATGACGCTATCTTAGTCACATGTGATGTAGAAGCTTTGTATACATCCAGCACCAAGACGGCCTGGAGGCTGCCAAGATCTTATTATCCATGACCGACATGGACCCCGAACTATGTGAGTTCATTGTGAAATGATTGGAATTTGTGTTGAAACATAATTTTTTCTTTTTTAAGGAACTCCTCTACCTGCAGCTCCAGGGTACAGCAATAGGGGGCATCTAGTGCGCCCTCATATGCCATAGGTTCGTTAGTGGGGTGGAGCATTTAGGACAAGCTGTCATCCTGTCTGGAAAATCTAAGGACAGGAGGATATTGAAACCATAAAGAGCCTTGTGTTCAAATTTAAAGTACGTTTCACACCATCGCTTGTTAATAATGCAAAGACGAACCACTTGCCAGCCACTCAATACACATCCAGAAATATTGTCTCCCAGGACCTAGGTTCACCAAGAGAAGAAGACTGTAGCTGGGTCAATTTTGAGAAGTACACATTTGAAAGCAGGGTAAATGGTAGATATAGTAATTTTCCGAGGACTAGTACCTATTAGGAAGTCTAATTCATGGTCTAGCGATTCCTTGGCCAGATTTCTCAAGCGAGAAGTCATAAAAGAGTGCAATTGAAGTAAAGGAAAAATGTGTGTGGGTGGTAAATCGAATTTGGATAGCTACCTCTTATTAGGTCTATCTATGAGATGACGGACTGTGGTCAAACCTTTAGAGGCCCAAAAGGCCTGGGAAAGGATAATCCTGGGGCATTCCGGATGGCCCGCTAGGGGAAGATGTTTGGAGATTAAAAAGGGGAGCTGAAAATAGTTTCCTCACCTCCTTCCACGTCACCACCGTGTCATGCAGTTAAGTAGAGCGCTTCACCAAGGAAGGCAATTTGGAATAGGAAGTATGAAGAAGGGCCGTCAGATTCCAAGGAGCCACCAATGCCCTCTCCAAGTACGTGATGGCATGGAAGGAGAATCCGTGTATCCAATAGATGACAAAACGGAACAAGCAGGACAGGTTATACCCCCTCACATTTGGAAAATTGAGACCCCCTTCCTGCTTGCTCAGCATAAGTTTTGTTAAAGCGATCCGCGGTCGTTTGCCCGTGCATATAAATTTTGTAAAGGCAGAGTTTAGATTACATACATCCACATGCTTTAACAGCAAGGGGAGGGTCTGAAAGGGGTAAAGGCCTAGAGGCCTAGAAAAGCTAACCATTTTAAGGAGGTGGCATCTGCCCATAAAGGTGAGTGGAAGGCTTCCCCATCTCAGCAATTCTGCTCAGGGATGGGATGGGGGGCGTTTACATTTCGCCAGACAAGCCATCAGGCGACCAGTTTTATTCCCGTGACGGAAGAGATCGACCTCAAAATGTGACTGTTTAAGTCACTCTCTTCTATCAAACCATAGGTCAAATTGGGCCCTAGCAGCCTTCCATTCATCTCTATGTGTCTCTGTAAGGGAGGTAAGGAATAAGGCATAATCAGCTCGTAGGCGGGTACTAGCCTCATTAAATTGGGTGCGTTTTAAGGTTGCCATGTGTGTAATTAAACAGCCTCTGAGCACAGCCTTACCGGTCTCCCAGAATAGAACCAGATTTGAGCGATGAGAAGCATTGTGTACCGTGAATTCTAGCCACCAAGCCCTCAGCTGCTCCACAAGTGCTTCATCCTTCACCAGAAGAGAAGGGAATCACCACAGAATGTCAGTTCCTTGGGTAAAATTGTAAGGTCACCGGGGAACGATCCGAGAGTGCCAGGTCTCCAATGTCCACAGATTGTACTCGTTGACAGAGATCCGAACTGACTATAAAGTAGTCAATTCGAGACCACGAACTGTGTGCATTGTAGAAATGGGGAAATTCTCTATCGTCCAGGTGAGTTAGGCGCCAGACTTCCTGCGTACCTAATTGCTCCTCGTGCATGAACAGAGGTAGTCATGGGTAGGGGGCGTGAACTCTTGCGGTCAACTAGTGGGTCTAATACCGTATTTAGGTCACCTCCCCAGTATTTTTCCCGAGACCCCATCATTTTGTATACTAGTAATAAGATCACTGAAGAATGACCTATTCTCCCCATTAGGCACATACACCTTGGGGGAGATTTATCAAAACCTGTCCAGAGGAAAAGTTGCCCAGTTGCCCATAGCAACAAATACGCTTGCTTCTTTCATTTTTAACAAGGCCTCTGCAAAATGAAAGAAGAGATCTGATTGGTTGCTATGGGCAACTCAGCAACTTTTCCTCTGGACAGGTTTTGATAAATGTTCCCCATTATGTTCCAAGAGTAAATGGGATATCCTGCCCTCTGTGTCTGCTGTGTGGGAAACAAAGTTAAACATAAATGATTTATGTATAAGGGTGAGAACCCCCGCCTTCCCATCCTTAGCTGGGGAGCCATACACATGCCCCACCCACTCCTGCTGCATCCTAAAAAAAATCAACCTCAGACACATGGGTTTCCTGAAGTAGCACAATATCCGGATGGAAGCGTTTAAGGTAACGAAGAAAGAGCCTCCTCTTATGGGGGGAGCAATGGCCCTTGATGTTCCAGGACATAATCTTAGCCATAGGATAAATTTAGGGGAAGGTACTCCCTAAAGGAGGAATATACTGTGCATCAGAAACTAGCTTTGGAAAGAAGGATACAGCAGAATGGAGTGAAACATGGGACTCTCCCCGCCTATTTCTAAGAACCCAGATAGTGACGCCTTCTAAACTAGGGCCTCCAAAGAATGAGCGACATGGCAAACCTGGCTTAAAAAAACAGATGAAACATACAACAGACACAGAAAGCAAAATAAGAATTACAAAAAACCTGTAGGGTAGTCGAGTAACACAGACTCCCTTCCTGTGGGTGAAGGACTTCCATAGGGATAGGGGGTTGGCAAAAGACGAATGTATAACAGTGGTTTGGTGAGCCCCCCCTCCCCCCCCCCCACCCATTAAGATAAAGTGGCTACAGACCTCCAAAGGAGAGAAATAAGCCCCCCCTCAGAAGAATTCTACAGACAGTAAACAATAGCATCATGTAAACTTATTTTGAAAAACCCAAAGAAAAATACTACTAAAAGTCACTGAAGAGGACATAAAACCTGATATTAGCCTCCAGCCCCGATCATGTCCAAGAAGTTGTCCATACGCCCCTCGGAAATGTAGTACAGCAGGCGAGGGATTCCTCAGTCAGGGGAAGATTGCCAACCGCCACCAAGGCCGCATCTTGGGGAGCGGTGACGTCTGCGTTGATCCCTCAGAGCGGGAGAACCCATGTCTTCTCTTGTGGCCGATCTGGAACGGTGATTCCCTCTGGGTGAACGAGATCTGTGACTGCGAGGCGACCTTGTCCGAGTGGAGCGTTGTGAGGAGGAGGACAGGACTGGTTCAAGGGAAGAAGCTGCCTCCTCTGGCGTTTTGTAGACAGATATAGTCCCATCAGCATGAAACACCCGTAGGGTTGCCGGGTACTGGAACCGGCAGTTGACTTTAACCCCTTAAGGATGCAGGACGTAAATGTACGTCCTGGTGCAGTGGTACTTAACGCACCAGGACGTACATTTACGTCCTGTGCATAACCGCGGGCATCGGAGCGATGCCCGTGTCATGCGCGGCTGATCCCGGCTGCTGATCGCAGCCAGGGACCCGTCAGCAATGGCCGACGCTCGCGATCTCGCGGGTGTCCGCCATTAACCCCTCAGGTGCCGGGATCAATACAGATCCCGGCATCTGCGGCAGTGCGCGATTTGAATGAATGATCGGATCGCCCGCAGCGCTGCCGCGGGGATCCGATCATTCAGAGCGCCGCACGGAGGTCCCCTCACCTTCCTCCGTCCAGCTCCCGGCGTCTACTGCTCTGGTCTGAGATCGAGCAGACCAGAACAGAAGATAGCCGATAACACTGATCTGTTCTATGTCCTATACATGGAACAGATCAGTATTAGCAATCATGGTATTGCTATGAATAGTCCCCTATGGGGACTATTCAAGTGTAAAAAAAAATGTTAAAAAATGTAAAAGTAAAAAAAAAGTGAAAAATCCCCTCCCCCAATAAAAAAGTAAAACGTCCGTTTTTCCTATTTTACCCCCAAAAAGCGTAAAAAATAAATTTTATAGACATATTTGGTATCGCCGCGTGCGTAAATGTCCGAACTATTAAAATAAAATGTTAATGATCCCGTACGGTGAAGGACGTGAATGAAAAAAAAAAAGTCCAAAATTCATATTTTTTTAATACATTTTATTTAAAAAATTATAAAAAATGTATTAAAAGTTTTTTATATGCAAATGTGGTATCAAAAAAAGTACAGATCATGGCGCAAAAAATGAGCCTCCATACCGCCAGTTATACGAAAAAATAAAAAAGTTAGAGGTCATCAAAATAAAGGGATTATAAACGTACTAATTTGGTTAAAAAGTTTGTGATTTTTTTAAGCACAACAATAATAGAAAAGTACGTAATAATGGGTATCATTTTAATCGTATTGACCCTCAGAATAAAGAACACAGGTCATTTTTACCATAAATTGTACGGCGTGAAAACGAAACCTTCCAAAATTAGCAAAATTGCGTTTTTCTTTTTAATTTCCCCACAAAAATAGTGTTTTTTGGTTGCACCATACATTTTATGATATAAAGAGTTATGTCATTACAAAGGTGAACTGGTCGTGCAAAAAACAAGCCCTCATACTAGTCTGTGGATGAAAATATAAAAGAGTTATGATTTTTAGAAGGCGAGGAGGAAAAAATGAAAACGTAAAAATTAAATTGTCTGAGTCCCTAAGGCCAAAATGGGCTGAGTCCTTAATGGGTTAAAGAGAGATGTACAGATGGCGCTAAAGGCTCCTCTACATTTTGCCACGTCAACACAAAAGTCCTCGAAGAGTAAGAGACGCATGGCATGAATCACTAATGGTTGCTGTAGGCGCCGATAGGCTTGCAGTATTTACACTTTATTATTAAAGTCCAGAAGGCGGGGGATAACTTGGCGTGAGCGATTCGCCAATGCTGCCGGAATATCTCACAAGGAGGCTGAGGCAGGGCCAATTCTTTGTGCCCTTTCTACTCGGCCTGGATGAGAGAGACCCAGGGCTTTAGGGAGGTCTCGCTCGCAGAACCGTTGCAGGTCAGGGGGTGCTGCTGTTTCTTTAACCCCCACATTGCGTATATTATTTCGCCGGGACCTGTTTTCTAGATCTTCCAGCTTTTCACTCACCCCGGCAAGTTCAGATTCAGTGATGCGAAGTCGCCACACTGTAACGGTTTCACCATCTTCCAGGTGCGACACCCCATGCGCCACCTCATTTAAGTGGCCGGAGTGCTCCTTTACCTCAATTTGTAAATTCTGCAGTGTAGCCTTTAAAACTTTCTCGACAATGTGTTGCACATTTGGGGTGATGTGGAGCGCCATTTCAGCTGCAAGAAGTTGATAATCTATATGGACTGAGGCACCATGGGAGGCCTGGAGCACAGGGCCCCGAGAAGGTACTGTAGGGGGCTTATCAGTGCCCAGATCACAGCTGGATACCTGGGGTGGCTGGGCAGCCTGATGGCCGACCTCCATAGCAGCCACCTCCGCCAGGGACATCAGTGATGGCAGTGTCTAAGTCTCTGCTGCAGCTTGCAGTGCTGGTGGCGGCCATGTTAGCTCACTGCGCGGTGCTGAAGCCGGGAGCGCGGGCGGCTTCAGCACCGCTACGCTGCAGAAACCGCTCCATGCCCGACACTCCACAGGGGCACAGAGGATCTGCTGGACCGGCGGTGAGTGTCCAGGGGCAGGTGTAGAGCTGGTACGTGCCGGGGGTAGTGGGAGCTCTCCTGAGATGATGCCTACATCAGCCGTGCCGAAACCGGAAGTGCTGCAGCACTCTTTGGACCAAGACCCAGTCAGACTGTTCATCTGTGTTCCCTCTCTGTTCTCTATTGCTGAACTCTGAACCTAGATGACCAGGGGCACATGTCCCAAAACTCCCCCTTCCCCAGCTTTTGTCACTGCTCAGTTCATTTGCTTGACACACCATGTATTACAGCATAATACACAACAATAATCCCAGGGGGTTATGCTATAACCAGCTGACAGGGCCGGTTTTAGGCTTAGCGTGGCCCTGGGCAAAATCAAAAGTGGGGCCCCAAAAGTCATAATAGTGCACACATTTTTGGGCACTTCAAATAAAAAAAAATCTAAAAAGCAATTGAAAAGTCCCATCAAAACAACAATGGTACCGATAAAAACTACAAATCACAGCGCAAAAAATGACCCTCATACATCCCCATATACAGAAAAATAAGAGTTATAGGGATCAGAATAGTACAATTTTATATTTTTGTATAGTTCCCCCACATTAGGTTGGCAGTATAGTTCCCCCACATTGCGTTGTAGTTCTCCCACATTAGGTTGGCAGTATAGTTTCCCCACATTAGGTTGTAGTTCCCCCACATTAGGTTGGCAGTAAGTTCCCCCACATTAGGTTGGCAGTATAGTTCCCTCACATTAGGTTGTAGTTCTCCCACATTAGGTAGGCAGTATAGTTCCCCCACATTAGGTTGTAGTTCCCCCACATTAGGTTGGCAGTATAGTTCCCCCACAATAGGTTGGCAGTATAGTTCCCCCACATTAAGTTGTAGTTCCCCCACATTAGGTTGTAGTTCCCCCCACATTAGGTTGGCAGTATGTTCCCCCACATTAGGTTGTAGTTCCCCCACATTAGGTTGGCAGTATAGTCCCCCCACATTAGGTTGGCAGAATAGGTCCCCCAACATTAGGTTGGCAGTATAGTTCCCCCACATTAGGTTGACAGTATAGTTCCCCCCACATTAGACTGGCAGTATAGTTCCCCCACATTAGGTTGGCAGTATCGTTCCCCTACATTAGGTTGGCAGTATAGTTCCTCCACATTAGGTTGGCAGTATAGTTCCCCCACAGACATACAGCCTTCAGCCATATACAGTGTATGGCTGGAGGCTGTATGTCTGTGTACTGCCCCACTTCAGTGCTCCGTCCACCGCTCCTCCGGTCAGGGGTCACAATCTACTGCTATGGCCTATAGGTCATAGAAGTAGGTCCTGGGACCGGAGGAGCGGTGGTCGGAGCACCGAAGCTGACGTGCAGATGGTAACTTACCATGCCAGCCAGCGCATATCCTCCTCCTCGATGATCCGCTCCTCCGTTCCTATGGGCACACGCACGGGACGTCAGTATGCGCTACCTCCCAGCAGCCCCTGTGTTTTTAAAGTTAACGCGGGGCCGCAGAAAGGTAACTGGGACATCCTTAACGGGGGGCCTTAACAGGGCCCCCATCCCCCAGGGGGCCCCCTGTGGGCTGCTCAGTGGCGGATGCCCCACGCTTCCACTGGATCCGCCACTAAGCAGCCAGTAGGGGGCCCCCCGGGCAATTGCCCAGTTTGCCCCGCCTTAACGCCGGCACTGCCAGCTGAGGTCTGTAATCTGTTACGGTGAGAGAGATCACCTGTGATTCAGGAGCTCAATGAGAAAAGACAATGTGAGAGGGTTTCCCTCCCTGGAGATATCAGTGTATGAAGATTGCACAGGCGCTAATTGTTAGTAGCCACAACATGTTATTTTATGTGATGTATTCTAAAATGTGGTTTTTCATCATGGAAGAGCTCTTGCATCTTGTCAGAGTTCAGCATCTCCATCACCACCCTGTGACAGTGGTCCTGATGTTAAACAGACAGTACCAGTCTTGTACATATAGACTGTTCGAGATACTGTCATGCATTTTTTCTATGACGAACAAGCCTCAATACCCCTCTAAAGAAAAGGAATAAAAACAAGTCATATATGCATAAAGCTAGGCCACAGAATGTGTTTAAAGAGAAGAGTTTGCTATTCCACCCCCCAATTCAAGCGCACTGTACATGAGAGTTTGGGTTATACTATAATGTTACAGAGCTACTCTTTACTGAGCCTCATTTGCCTTAGTATATAGATATATATATGTATATATATATATATATATATATATATATATGTATATATATATATATATATATATATATTGCAAGTATATAATCATCATTTATCTCTGGGGCACTGATCTGCACTATGCTATGCTATACTTGTATTTTTACACAGCAATCATTCTAAGGCTTATGCTATGTTCACACATCGGAATTGCTGTGCATTCTGTGCGGAGTTTTTTTTTTGGTAAAACAAATGCTGCAGCCAGATGTTTGCTGCAATTAAAGAGACTTATGAAATGCCAAACCCACTTGGGATTTTTGCAAAGAAAAAAGAGAAGGAATAGGTAGCTTAACCAAAAGAAAAGGAATTAGGAATATGCGTTGTATCAGAAGAGTACTGGTTCACACAAAGTTGTGTATCCTAAACAACTTAAAAAATATATAAACAAATTAAAAAGGATGGCACTTTCCTCTAGTCTGGTCTTGGATTAGACTAATAATATTAGTTAAAAGCATATTGTAGCATTCAGATATACCCTGCTCAAAAAAAGGGAACACTAAGATAACACATCCTAGATCTGAATGAATGACCTAATCGTATGAAATACTTTCGTCTTTACATAGTTGAATGTGCTGACAACAAAATTACACAAATTATCAATGGAAATCAAATTTATCAACCCATGGAGGTCTGGATATGGAGTCACACTGAAAATCAAAGTGGAAAACCCCACTACAGGCTGATCCAAATTTGTTGTAATGTCCTTAAAACAAGTCAAAATGAGGCTTAGTAGTGTGTGTGGCCTCCACGTGCCCGTATGACCTCCCTACAATGCCTGGGCATGCTCCTGATGAGGTGGGGGATGGTCTCCTGAGGGATGTCCTCCCAGACCTGGACTAAAGCATCCTCCAACTCCTGGACAGTCTGTGGTGCAACGTGGTGTTGGTGGATGGAGCGAGACATGATGTCCCAGATGTGCTCAATCGGATTCAGGTCTAGGGAATGGGCGGGCCAGTCCATAGCATCAATGCCTTCCTCTTGCAGGAACTGCTGACACACTCCAGCCACGAGGTCCAGCATTGTCTTGCATTAGGAGGAACCCAGGGTCAACCGCACCAGCGTATGGTCTCACAAGGGGTCTGAAGATCTCATCTCGGTACCTAATGGCAGTCAGGCTACCTCTGGCAAGCACATGAAGGGCTGTGCGGCCCACCATAGAAATGCCACCCCACACCATTACTGACCCACCGCTAAACCGGTCATGTTGGAGGATGTTGCAGGCAGCAGAACGTTCTCCACAGCATCTCCAGACTGTCACATATGCTCAGTGTGAATCTGCTTTCATCTGTGAAGAGCACAGGGCACCAGTAGCGAATTTGCCAATCTTGGTGTTCTCTGGCAAATGCCAAACGTCCTGCATGGTGTTGGGCTGTAAGCACAACCCCCACTTGGGGACATCGGGCCCTTATACCACCCTCATGGAGTCTGATTCTGAAAGTTTGAGTGGACACATGCACATTTGTGGCCTGCTGGAGGTAATTTTGCAGTGCTCTGTCAGTGCTCCTCCTGCTTCTTCTTGCACAAAGGCGGAGGTAGCGATCCTGCTGATGCTGGGTTGTTGCCCTCCTACGGCTTCCTCCACATCTCCTGATGTACTGGCCTGTCTCCTGGTAGAGCCTCCATGCTCTGGACACTATGCTTACAGACACAGCAAACCTTCTTGCCACAGCTCACATTGATGTGCCATCCTGGATGAGCTGCACTACCTGAGCCACTTGTGTGGGTAGTAGACTCTGCCTCATGCTACCATGCCTATAATTTCTACCTGTTGTCTATTCCATTTGAACAACAGCATGTGAAACTGATTGTCAATCAGTGTTGCTTCCTGAGTGGACAGTGGGATTTCACAGAAGTGTGATTGACTTGGAGTTTCATTGTCTTGTTTCACAGTGTACAGTAAACAGGAAGCACTATCTGCAGGCCCTTGCAGATGCACTCAGATGGTTTTAGAATATAAGATATTATAATAATATTATTAAAAATAAAAATGTTAATAAAAGGGAATCACATACAGCTTTTAAATACGTAGATCGCTTATACAGTGGGGATCAAAAGTTTGGGCAATCCAGGTAAAAATTTGTATTAATGTGCATAAAGAAGCCAAGGAAAGATGGAAAAATCTCCAAAAGGAATCAAATTACAGATTAGACATTCTTATAATATGTCAACAAAAGTTAGATTTTATTTCCATCATTTACACTTTGAAAATAACAGAAAACAAAAAAATGGCATCTGCAAAAGTTTGGGCACCCTGCAGAATTTATAGCATGCACTGCCCCCTTTGCAAAGCTGAGACCTGCCAGTGTCATGGATTGTTCTCAATCATCATCTGGGAAGACCAGGTGATGTCAATCTCAAAGGTTTTAAATGCCCAGACTCATCTGACCTTGCCCCAACAATCAGCACTATGGGTTCTTCTAAGCAGTTGTCTAGAAATCTGAAACGGAAAATAGTTGACGCTCACAAAGCTGGAGAAGGCTATAAGAAGATAGCAAAACATTTTCAGATGTCAATATCCTCTGTTCGGAATGTAATTAAGAAATGGCAGTCATCAGAAACAGTGGAAGTTAAAGCGAGATCAGGAAGACCAAGAGAAAAATAATTCAAAATCCACATTTGACTGCACAATCCCTCCAGAAAGATCAGGCAAACACTGGAGTTGTGGTACAATATTCCACTAGAGAGATATACTTGTACAAATATGGTCTTCATGGAAGAGTCATGAGAAAAAAAAACTCTTCTACAGCCTCTCCACATAAATTGACATTTGAACTTTGCAAATGAACATATAGACAAGCCTGATGCATTTTGGAAACAAGTTCTGTGGACTGATGAGTTTAAAATTGAACTTTTTCCCCGGAATGAGCAAAGGTACGTTTGGAGAAGAAGGGGAACAGAATTTAATTAAAAGAACCTCTGTCCAACTGTTACGCATGGGGGTGGATCAATCATGCTTTGGGGTTGTATTGCAGCCAGTGGCACAGGGAAGATCTCACGAGTAGAAGGAAAAATGTATTCAATAATATTTCAGCAAATTTTGGATGCTAACTTGATGCCATCTGTGAAAAAGCTGAAGTTAAAGAGAGGTTGGCTTCTACAAATTGATAATGATCCTAAACACACCTCAAAATCCACGGGGGATTACATCAAGGCCTTCACAATCTCCTGACCTCAACATAATTGAAAATCTATGGATAGACCTTAAAAGAGTAGTGCATGACAGACAGCCCAGAAATCTCAAAGAACTGGAAGACTTGTAAGGAAGAATGGGCAAAGATACCTCAAACAAGAATTGAAAGACTCTTGGCTGGTTACAAAAAGCGTTTACAAGCTGTGATACTTGCCAAAGGGGGCAGTACAAGATACTAACTCTGCAGGGTGCCAAAACTTTTGCAGATGCCATTTTTTTTCTGTTATTTTGAAAATGTAAATGATGGAAATAAAATCAAACTTTTGTTGACATATTATAAGAATGTCTAATCTGTAATTTGATGCCTTTTGGAGATTTTTCCATCTTTCCTTGGCTTCTTTATGCACATTAATACAACTTTTTTACCTGGTGTGCCCAAACTTTTGATCCCCACTGTATGGTATATTGTAGAATATATACTAGTCTTAGTGACAGGGTAATTATGATTTTATTGTAGTTTTGTCAGGAATTTTATAAATAAATAGATGATGTCAAGGATAATGCTGGTATACATAAAAGTCAGTTCTAGTGGTAATATAGGTATTATGCACAGTTCTTATTAGTCCACAGTAGGTCCAAAATATTGTACACACTTCTTATTGTCTTCTATGAAGACCACTTCGGTAGATACTATGTATCGCAGTTTCACTTCTATGCAGTAATAACACAATGTACAGACTTTCCGCTGGACAAGATACTATGTATCACAATAGCACTTCTATGGAGTACAGTTTGTTGTGGTTCTCACCAGTCCAGTTAAAGTCCCTCAGCACTCTCACACTTACCCTCTGTGGCATCAATGCCAGCGAGCCTGGTGAGGGAGAGATCTATTGCCAGCTTGTGTGTATGAAGCAGTGGATGTCCTCCTCTTGCCCTGCACGTGCCAAGATGCAGCAACTGTTTGTGGCTAGCAGAGTTGTACTGTAGCAGATATTGAACGATCCAATGTATTAATGCTGTTTGCTGCAAATGAATATATTTATCTATCTGCTCAATCTCTTTTTCCATAGTGATATGCATTTTATGGCATTTTTGCCTTTGGCGTTTTTCACTTCTTTTTTGGCGTTCTTCTATGTTTTGGGGCTTAGTGGTGGTTTTTCAAAATTGTGGCATGTTGAGATTATGGAATTTTTTCTATGAAATATTGGTATTGTATTTCTCTACAATAGAAGAGAGAAAAATTGCCTATAAAATCGTAATGTGGATTTTGTCTTGGCATTTTTTTCTGCCGTTTTTTTCAACTTTTCCCCCTGTTCCCCAACGGCGGCGCCGCAATATGATCGCAGGTCGCTGCTGGCTGCTATGGCAGCAGGAGGTCAGATCCTGACCTCCTGTATGCCTGCTACGGAAGCATTTGAGATCCAGCCACAGGATGGATAGCATAGGCTGTACAGTGTGCAGCTCATCAGGTCATACTGTGCTGCAGTACAAATGTATTGCAGCATAGTATATAGTATAACCTGTAAAAAGTGTAAAAAAATAAAGACTTCAATAAAAGTATGAAGTGTAAAAAAGAAAAATGCTCCTTTCCCAATAAAAGCCCTGTATTATCACCAAATAAGATCAAAAACACAAATCATATACATAATCCTTAATGACGGGTACTATAAAATTATAATGTAAATTATTCTGCATGGTGAATGCCGTAAAAAAAAAACATAAAAAAAGCGCAAGATTCGACAATTTTGGTACAAATAGCAGAATATAAAAGATCAAAAGGTAGCACATATCACAAAAATGATACCAATAAAAAATACAGCTCATCCCGCAAAAAATAAGCCCTTACTCAATGGCGTCGAACGAAAAATAAAAAAGTTACGGCTGTTGGAAAATGAATGGCAGAAAAAGAATTTTGCTCAGAAAAGGAAAAAGAACATAGAAAGCCACATAAAATGGGTATCACTATAATCGTGCTGACCTAAAGAATAAATATAACCTCACTTTTACCGCACAGTGTACACCATTAAAACATTTTTTTTATTTTTAGATTTATATTTATGATATAGCAGTAATCTGACCATTTTTTACTACCCTTACATGTCATTTGCAAGCTCCTGACAGAACAATCACTTTGGGATTTCTGTTTATCTTTTAATTGGGCACTGTGAAAATCAAAAACTTTTTATACATTGTACATCTTGGCAAAACATGAAACCTTCTAATATACTTCATAAAAATGTTTTATCTCCTTTTTATAGAAATCATGGCTTATAAAAAAAAAAAGACCACTAGGGGTCCCCATACCATCCAGAATACAATCCTGTCCAGCTGCAGCATCATCTTTGTCCCAACTAAAGCATAGGCTGGGACAAAGTCCAGGAAGTGACAGGGGAACTAGCACTCCTCTGTGCTCACTCCTGTCCTGCAGCATGAAAACAGAGGGGAGAGGGTTACAGAGCAGCCTGCAGTGAGTGGATTAAGAGACTCACTGCACAGCAGACTCAGGGTGGAAGTGAATGCATGGTGATGGTAGGCTCAGTGTTTGCCTCAGACAAGCCCCTTCCTGAGCAGTGGATGTCAGAATGAGTGAGCAGCAGAACAGAAGGATTTGTGAGCCAAATACAGAAGCTAGACACATAAAAAAGACATCGGAAGCATCAGAATGACCTAGAAAGTAACATACATATGCATAATTTTTTTTCTGTGATATGACAGATACACTATAAACAGGAACCTATAAAGTTGCCCACAAACTGTAAGTCATTGCTGTGTAGAAGAAAGCAAGTGAAATCTTTTTCTAAAGCTATGCAACATGATCGAGCCATTTATTAGTTACAACTAAGACTTCAAAATCACGGAGAACAATTGGTTGGCCACTTCTTAGGAAACAGGAGACATATAACGGGTAATTACGTTATGACCTTTTTAAATTAGACAGACTGGGTCTAAACTTGTGCCATGGACCATCAGGACACAATTGGTTAGTTCCCTTTATTATGTGCTGTAGTACAAAGCCAGCATTAAGCTAGTGGCCCAAGACAAGACCTGAAAGTGTATCAACCATATCTGTTACCTTTTCAGCATTACCTTTTTCTGGCAGTTCTACACAATCTCATTGAACACAATGTCAAGAGAAACTACAGGTGGGCAATTCAAGAGTCCCTTTTGAAAATAAAAGAGTCATTCACAGTTCTAGTATTCCTTAAAGAAACATTCTACTCAGAAAACATTTATGGATGAAAAATACTCAACTAAAGAAGCTATTGTGGCTTTCAAAGTTGATGGGCTATGCTCCGGATAGGCCATTGATATTAGACCGATGGCAATCCAACTCCCAGAACCCCCCCACTAATCACCTGTTTGACAATGCTATGGTTCTGGTACAAGTGTCGCTGCCTCTTCAATGTGTACCAGCATTTTCATTACCGTCCTTTCATTACAATATGTTTACTAGTGAACCTTTCCAAGTAAACAGGGTAACACTGCAGTACTTTGCAATGTTGCTAATAAAAGTATGGCAATGGAAGGACGAGTGATGGTAAACACTAAAGGGGTAGCAGTGCTCACACCAGCGCAACAGCCACTTCAAACAGCTGATCAGCAGAGGTTCCAGGTACTGGACCTTCAACGATCTATTATTGATGGCCTATCCAGACAACAGGCCATCAGTTTTAAAGCTTACAGATCCCCTTTTCATAGTCTCGATTCAGGATTTTGTTGCACTTAGGTAAAACTAATTTTGCAATAGTTAAGAAAGTGATTCCTATTTTTTTTTTTTTTATATTGGAAGTTTCATCTAACTAATAGTAATCGTTTCCCAGCATGCATCTCCCTGTTTGCAAATCACTGACTTTTTTCTATTTTTTACAGGAAAGCTTGGCTGAGTAAAGTAGGAAGTCCCAGCTCAAGGATCGATCATACTGAATTTTCTAATGAGAAGGATATCCCAAGTCTTCAGTTTAAAGGATTCAGCACTAGATACTAAAAGAGTCATACAACAAGCACACAAGCATAACAGATATAGTGGGTTACAGACAGCCTGATAGCACTGATGTTCTTTTAGTAAATTTGCCTGACAGATGTGGGTCCTAGCTCCAGGAGAACAGGGATTCATTGACACCCATTTACCAGTTCATGATTTCCATGTACTTCCCTAAAAATCTATAGGAGCAGCGCTCAGCTCTTCGTGCAATTTAAAAAACTTCATTTAAAAGGTCTGTGCACACTGAAGTAGAGAACCACTAGCAGAATCTGATATGTGTAGGAATACACCTCCTAAGAATCAACCCAACAGTTCCTATCATTTTGATATTTCGATAATTTGGGTAATCCGTTAATATGTTAAAAATTGGCAAGTAAATTTTATTAGGGATGTCCCAATACCGATACTAGTATTCTCCATCGTATCGGGGACTCTTTCAATGTCCCCGATACCAAATCCGATACCTGCTGCCGCTCCGCTGCCCCGTTCTCCCATCCGCATCATGGCGTTCCATGGAGGAGCATGTGACACACACGTCACTCCACCTCCTCCACTGCGCCCAGCGTAATGCTACGGAGGAAGCAGAATGACGTGTATGTCACATGCTCCTCCATAGAACGCCATGATGCGGACGGGAGAATGGGGCAGCGGAGCGGCAGTACCCTTCAGAGGACAGCCACAGGTGAGCTGTCTACAAGGGTGGGGGCTGCGGTCTATAGGGGGCTTGCTACTAATGTCTAATGGGGGGGGGGCTGCTGTCTAAAGGTGGCCTGCTGTCAAAAGGGGGGGGGCTGTTGTCTAAAGGGGGGTCTGCTGTCTACAAAGGGGGGTCTGCTGTTTACAAGGGGGGCTGCAGTCTGCAGGGGGGCCTGCTACTAATGTCTAAAGGGGGGCCCTGCTGTCTAAAGGGGGCCGCGCTGTGTAAAGGGGGGCTTGCTGTCTACAAGGGGGGAGGGCTACTGTTTACAAGCGGGGCTGCGGTCTACAGGGGGCCTGCTACTAATGTCGCACTTTCTACAAGGGGGGGCGCTGTCTACAAGGGAGGGCTGTGTTCTACAGGGGGGGCTGCTACTAATGTCTACAGGGGGCTGCAGTTAATGTCTGCAAAGGGATACTACCTAGTATTAAAGGCAATCTTACAGCAGAGTCACCTGCACTAACTTGAATTTATAGGTAGATAGTGCAGGTGACCCAGTTTCTACCGCTGTTCACCATGAGGTCAATGCAAATTCTTTGTTCAGCCCAATAGAGAAGAGAGATCTTGGCTCATACTACAGCAGCGGCCTCCATAGTACACAACAAGAACCCACATATCAGCACGGTAAGCAGCGCCAGAAACCGGGTCACCTTGGTGTCAGATTCCATTTAAAATAAAAGTACTCGTAATTGGTATCGGCGAGTACTAGAATTAAAGTATCTGTACTCGTACTCGGTCTTAAGAAAATGGTACGGGACATCCCTAGATTTTATGTATGCATTTTGACCCAAACCATGTGATTCTATATTACATAACACTAAATATTATTTAATTACATGAACATTTGTCTTGTTGCAATATATTATCAATTAACTTTTGCATTGCTAAATCTACTGTATATAGGTCTTTTTTTCCACCATACAGATCTCTAAGTAAATAGCTCGTAAAGTCATCATTTTCTTTATGTAATTGTCAAAAAGCTTAATATAAATTTTTAAACATGCTCTTAAATAAAGAGATGTGGCTACTACTGAGGTTGTTGTATTTTTTTTTATTTATCAGTGGGCCCTTTGGCTAACACTGTTGTGGAAATGTTTTTCAGGTTATCTGCGGATGTGTTTTATTCAAAATTTTAGATAAGTTCCAAATTCTGCGCTGAATTATTTTTCTCTTTTTATCTCTCTACATATACAGTATATCAATATACTGCGCCTGCCACAGGAGTTTAGGAGTAAATTGCAGCATTGATCTATCACAGCATTTCCTGCATGTTGAGATTGGGACCAGGAAACAGTGAGAAGCAGTGTCATGCTGCCCGAGTCATCAGGGTGGTTCTCAGCAAGCTTATTGTTACGCCTAGCGCTCCGGGTCCCCGCTCCTCCCCGGAGCGCTCACGGCGTCCTTCTCCCTGCAGCTCCCCGGTCAGCGCTGACCGGGAGCGCTGCTCTGCCATGGCCGTTGGGGATGCGATTCGCACAGCGGGACGCGCCCGCTTGCGAGTCGCATCCCAGGTCACTTACCCGTTCCCGTCTCCTGCGGTCATGTGCTGGCGCGCGCGGCTCCGCTCTCTAGGGCGCGCGCGCGCCAGTTCCCTGAGACTTAAAGGGCCAGTGCACCAATGATTGGTGCCTGGCCCAATTAGCTTAATTGGTTCCCACCTGTTCCCTGCTTATATCTAGTCTCCTCCCTTGCACTCCCTTGCCGGATCTTGTTGCCTTAGTGCCAGTGAAAGCGTTCTTTGTGTGTTTATACCCTGTGTACCAGAACTATTGCTATCTCCCCTGACTACGAACCTTGCCGCCTGCCCCCGACCTTCTGCTACGTCCGACTTGCTTCTGCCTACTCCCTTGTACCTCGCCTATCTTCAGCAGCCAGAGAGGTGCCGTTGCTAGTGGATACGACCTGGTCACTACCGCCGCAGCAAGACCATCCCGCTTTGCGGCGGGCTCTGGTGAAAACCAGTAGTGTCTTAGAACCGGTCCACTAGCACGGTCCTCGCAATCCCTCTCTGGCACAGAGGATCCACCTCCTGCCAGCCGGCATCGTGACAGTAGATCCGGCCATGGATCCCGCTGAAGTTCCTCTGCCTGTTGTCGCCGACCTCCCCACACTGGTCGCCCAGCAAGCCCGACAGATTGCCCAACAAGATCACCAGCTGTCGTACTTGACCACCATGACTCAGCAACTCCAGTCGCAGCTACAGCAGATTCAGTCTCAGCTACAGCAGCAGCAACCATCTCCTCCGCCAGCTCCTGCACCTCTTCCGCAGCGAGTGCCCACTCCTAGCCTCCGCCTGTCCTTGCCGGACAAATTTAATGGGGACTCTAAGTTTTGCCGTGGCTTCCTTTCCCAATGTTCCCTGCATCTGGAGATGATGTCGGATCAGTTTCCTACTGAAAGGTCTAAGGTGGCTTTCGTAGTCAGCCTTCTGTCTGGAAAAGCCCTGTCATGGGCCACACCGCTCTGGGACCGCGATGACCCTGTCACTGCCTCTGTACACTCCTTCTTCTCGGAAATTCGAAGTGTCTTTGAGGAACCTGCCCGAGCCTCTTCTGCTGAGACTGCCCTGCTGAACCTGGTCCAGGGTAATTCCTCCGTTGGCGAGTACGCCATACAATTCCGTACTCTTGCTTCTGAACTATCCTGGAATAATGAGGCTCTCTGCGCGACCTTTAAAAAAGGCCTATCCAGCAACATTAAGGATGTTCTGGCCGCACGAGAGACTCCTACCAACCTGCATGAACTCATTCATCTAGCCACTCGCATTGACATGCGTTTTTCTGAGAGGCATCAAGAGCTCCGCCAGGAAAAGGACTTAGATCTCTGGACACCTCTCCCACAGTCTCCACTGCAATCTGCGCCTAGGCCTCCCGCCGAGGAAGCCATGCAAGTGGATCGGTCTCGCCTGACCCTGGAAGAGAGGAATCGCCGTAAGGAAGAGAATCTTTGTTTGTACTGTGCCAGTACTGAACATTTTCTGGTGGATTGCCCAATCCGTCCTCCACGTCTGGGAAACGCACGCTCGCACTCAGCTCTCGTGGGTGTGGCGTCTCTTGATGCCAAGTCGGCTTCTCCACGTCTCACGGTACCTGTTCGGATTTCCACTTCAGCCAGCTCTCCCCTCTCAGCCGTGGCCTGTCTGGACTCTGGAGCTTCTGGGAATTTTATTCGGGACTCCTTTGTGAATAAATTCCGGATTCCGGTGACCCGTCTTGTCAAGCCACTCCACATTTCCGCGGTCAACGGAGCCAGGGTGGACTGTACCATACGTTTCCGCACGGAGCCCCTTCTTATGAGCATCGGATCTCACCACGAGAGGATTGAACTTTTGGTCCTCCCCAATTGCACCTCGGAAATTCTCCTTGGACTTCCCTGGCTTCAACTTCATTCCCCAACCCTGGATTGGTCCACTGGGGAGATCAAGAGTTGGGGGTCCTCTTGTTCCAAGAACTGTCTAAAACCGGTTCCCAGTAACCCTTGCCGTAACTCTGTGGTTCCTCCTGTATCTGGTCCCCCTAAGGTCATTAAGGACTCTGCCTGCCACAGGAAATGCCCTTCCCCCCCTCCCAGTTCCATCAGGCAAGCTTCTGTGTCCCCTCATGGCCCTCGTCCTGGTGTCACACTGCCCCGTGCCAGGTCCCGCCCTCTGCCCTCTCTCCCCATTCCTACTCCTGCGGTTCTGCCTGCCGTTGAGGAATCCCTCCATCCTTTCCCGGTGTCCTCATCCCAGGGGAGGCAGTTACCCGATAAAGAGAAGGGGAGACCTAAGGGGGGGGTACTGTTACGCCTAGCGCTCCGGGTCCCCGCTCCTCCCCGGAGCGCTCACGGCGTCCTTCTCCCTGCAGCTCCCCGGTCAGCGCTGACCGGGAGCGCTGCTCTGCCATGGCCGTTGGGGATGCGATTCGCACAGCGGGACGCGCCCGCTTGCGAGTCGCATCCCAGGTCACTTACCCGTTCCCGTCTCCTGCGGTCATGTGCTGGCGCGCGCGGCTCCGCTCTCTAGGGCGCGCGCGCGCCAGTTCCCTGAGACTTAAAGGGCCAGTGCACCAATGATTGGTGCCTGGCCCAATTAGCTTAATTGGTTCCCACCTGTTCCCTGCTTATATCTAGTCTCCTCCCTTGCACTCCCTTGCCGGATCTTGTTGCCTTAGTGCCAGTGAAAGCGTTCTTTGTGTGTTTATACCCTGTGTACCAGAACTATTGCTATCTCCCCTGACTACGAACCTTGCCGCCTGCCCCCGACCTTCTGCTACGTCCGACTTGCTTCTGCCTACTCCCTTGTACCTCGCCTATCTTCAGCAGCCAGAGAGGTGCCGTTGCTAGTGGATACGACCTGGTCACTACCGCCGCAGCAAGACCATCCCGCTTTGCGGCGGGCTCTGGTGAAAACCAGTAGTGTCTTAGAACCGGTCCACTAGCACGGTCCTCGCAATCCCTCTCTGGCACAGAGGATCCACCTCCTGCCAGCCGGCATCGTGACACTTATCCCCACCACACCACTTGACACCCCCCCCCCCCCCGTTTGGTATAGGGAGAAATAAATTGATCAATGCTAGCCGTGCAGGGAGAATATTCCCAAAACTGCTCCAATGACTTGTAATTCAGGTGGCATGAAAGTGATGATAGGTTCCCTTAAAAACCATGTTTGTCATAGGATCTAGTGTGTGCTGTTTCAGAAAAACAAAGCTCTGACAACTATAAAGGCAGATTAGGAGATTATTGAGCACATCATTTGAGACCTAAAAATCACATGATGAGAAAATGTGGAAAATAATTTTAAGCAATCACCACGCATAAGATATCTGTCAACCAAATGCATATTCTTGGGGGAGATTAATCAAAACCTGTGCAGAGGAAAAGTTGCCCATAGCAACCAATAAGATTACTTATTAAATTTTTCAGAGGTCTTTTTAACTTGTTAGGGATGAAGGGCGTACCTGTACACCCTTGGCCCACTCGTCATAGCGGGTAAGGCGAAGGTCACTGGTCGCGGTGCCGCACGCTATTAACCCTTTAGACGCGGTGTTCAAAGTTGATCGGCGCATCTAAAATGAAACTAAACTGCTGCCGGTTAGCTAAGGGGGCTGTTCGGGATCGTCGTGGCAAAATCGCAGTGTCCCGAACAGCTGTGGGATATGAGGAGGGTCCCCCTACCTACCTTTTCCCATTTAAAAAAGAAAAAAAACAGTCTAAATAAAAATAAAAATATGTGGTATCGCCACGTGCGGAAATGTCCTAATTATAAAAATATATCATTAATTAAACCACACAGTGAATGGTGTACACGCAAAAAAATTCTAAAGTCCAAAAAACGTATTTTTGGTCACTTTTTATATCATGAAAAAATGAATAAAAAGCGATCAAAAAGTCCGATCAATACAAAAATGGTACCGCTAAAAACTTCAGATTACAGCACATAAAATGAGCCCTAATTAGTTATAGGGGTCAGAAGATGACAATTTTAAACGTATACATTTTCCTGCATGTAGTTATGATTTTTTCCAGAAGTATGACAAAATCAAACCTATATAAGTAGGATATCATTTTAATCGTATGGACCTACAGAATAAAGATAAGGTGTCTGTCATAATAATGTAAAAAAATAAATAAAAAAAACACCAACTTTGAAAGGGATCTGAATCAGTAAATTAAAGGGAATCTATCAACTTTATATAATGCTCAGAGCTTTAGTTTCAATGAGGCAGTGCTAGAAGGGAAGCCAACAATCAGTAAAGGCAGGGAGGGGTGAGGGAGGGAGGAGGCAAGCATGCTGTCACTCAGCACAGCCTCCTTGACTCTTGAGCTCTGAGCATAATATAGAGCTGACAGATTTCATTTAAAGAGAACCTGTGATCGAATTTTACCTTATATAACCATTGACCCATGCTGTTTGCAAACTAGAAGCAAGTAGCTCTCAAGGCAATATTACCAATAATATTACCAATATTACCAATAATACCAGTACAAGAAAACAAACATTGTCAGCATCTTCAAACAATATGAAATTTGTGCACAGGGGCACATTGCTAGTTCTGTGTTACCTGTAAAGTACCGCCATACCATGACCACCACCACCATTATCACTGACTAATACCTCTATATTGTTACCAAAAATCCACTGTATAAAAGACCAATATTCCCACATACATTTACTTAATATAGTGATTATAAACAGGACCATATAGAGGTAAATATCAGCTAAAGCTGTACACAGATCTGTATACCATATAAGTGAATATATACAGGACCATACAGAGGTAGATTCCGGCTGTACACAGGATCTGTATATCATGTAAGTGATTATTGTTACCTCCAGGGACTTCCGTGATTACCATTACCTCCAGGTGATGTTTTTTCTGATCAGCAGCATCCTCTTTCCTTTTCTTCTCTGTCCAGAGTAGACTGCCATGACAACTTCTTCCAACCAAAACTAATTTCTTCAGCATCTCCAGGATAAACATGTTAGACACCGCATTTTTCCAGTGCCCTACCCTCATTTACACAATTTTCCCATCTATAGGCCCCCGAACTGTAATAATTCCCTTCTTGGTGTCCTGCACAGTGAAAGGGCAGGTAGGTGGGTAGCCAAGTAAATAGGTAACAGGGTAGGTAGTTCAGGAAGCTACAGTGGGGATCAAAAGTTTGGGCACGGCAGGTAAAAATTTGTATTAAAGGAGTACTCTGGTGCAGACTACTCCTGCTCCGTCCTGCCCGGGCTGCAAATAAATTGAAAATAAACCATCACTCACCATGTGACGCTTCGTTACACCCGAAAGTATGAAAAAGATGGTCCGGAGGACCGATCAGCTGTAGTGGCGCTCCGCGGGAACCCAGGAATGTGAGTGATGGTTTATTTTCATTTTTTTTTTGCAGCCCTGGCAGGACGGAGCAGGAGTAGTCTGCTCCAGAGAACTCCTTTAATGTGCATAAAGAAGCCAAGGAAAGATGGAAAAATCTCCAAAAGGCATCAAATTACAGATTAGACGTTCTTATAATATGTCAACAAAAGTTAGATTTTATTTCCATCATTTACACTTCAAAATAACAGAAAACCAAAAAATGGGGTCTGCAAAAGTTTGGGTACCCTGCAGAATTTATAGCATGCACTCCCCTTTTGCAAAGCTGAGACCTGCCAGTGTCATGGATTGTTCTCAATCATCATCTGGGAAGACCAGGTGATGTCAATCTCAAAGGTTTTAAATGCCCAGACTCATCTGACCTTGCCCCAACAATCAGCACCATGGGTTCTTCTAAGCGGTTGTCTAGAAATCTGAAAATGAAAATAGTTGACGCACACAAAGCTGGAGAAAGCTATAAGAAGATAGCAAAATGTTTTCAGATGTCAATATCCTCTGTTCAGAATGACATTAAGAAATGACAGTCATCAGGAACAGGGGAAGTTAAAGCAAGATTTGGAAGACCAAGAAAAATATCAGACAGAACAGCTCGCAGGATTGTGAGAAAAACAATTCAAAACCCATGTTTGACTGCACAATCCCTCCAGAAAGATCTGGCAGACACTGGAGTTGTGGTACACTATTCCACTAGAGAGATATACTTGTACAAATATGGTCTTCATGGAAGAGTCATCAGAAGAAAACCTCTTCTACATCCTCACCACAAAAATCAGAGTTTGAACTTTGCAAATGAACATATAGACAAGCCTGATGCATTTTGAAGTTCTGTGGACCGATGAGGTTAAAATTTAACTTTTTGGCCGGAATGAGCAAAGGTACTTTTGGAGAAGAAGGGGAACAGAATTTAACCCTTTAACGACGCAAGACGTATATTTACGTCCTGCGCCGGCTCCCGCGATATGAAGCGGGGTCGCACTGCGACCTCACATCACATCGCGTCGGTCCCGGCGCTCATCAACGGCCGGGACCCGCGGCTAATACCACACATCGCCGATCGTGGCGATGTGCGGTATTAACCCTTTAGAAGCGGCGGTCAAAGCTGACCGCCGCTTCTAAAGCGAAAGTGAAAGCATCCCGGCTAGTCAGTCGGGCTGTTCGGGGCCGCCGCGGTGAAATCGCGGCGTCCCGAACAGCTTGCAGGACACCGGGAGGGCCCTTACCTACCTCCTCGGTGTCCGATCGACGAATGACTGCTCCGTGCCTGAGATCCAGGCAGGAGCAGTCAAGCGCCGATAATGCTGATCACATGCGTGTTAATACACGCCAGTGATCAGCATAGGATGGGACCTATAACACTGCAAAAAAAATGTAAAAATAAAGTGTTAATAAAGGTCATTTAACCCCTTCCCTAATAAAAGTTTGAATCACCCCCCTTTTCCCATAAAAAAAATAAAACAGTGTAAATAAAAATAAAAATAAACATATGTGATATCGCCGCGTGCGTAAATGTCCGAACTATAAAAATATATTATTAATTAAACCGCATTGGTCAATGGCGTACGCGCAAAAATTCCAAAGTCCCAAAAAGCGTATTTTGGTCACTTTTTATACCATTAAAAAATGAATAAAAAGTGATCAAAAAGTCTGATCAAAACAAAAATCATACCGATAAAAACTTCAGATCACGGCACAAAAAATTAGCCCTCATACCGCCCTGTACGTGGAAAAATAAATAAGTTATAGGGGTCAGAAGAGGACATTTTTAAACATATAAATTTTCCTGCATGTAGTTATGATTTTTTCCAGAAGTACGACAAAATCAAACGTATATAAGTAGGATATCATTTTAACCGTATGGAGCTACAGAATAATGATAAAGTGTCATTTTTACCGAAATATGCACTGCGTAGAAACCGAAGCCCCCAAAAGTTACAAAATGGCGTTTTTTCTTCTATTTTGTCGCACAATGATTTTTTTTTTCCGTTTCGTCGTGAATTTTGTGTAAAATGACTGATGTCACTGCAAAGTAGAATTGGTGACGCAAAAAATAAGCCATAATATGGATTTTTAGGTGGAAAATTGAAAGGGTTATGATTTTTAAAAGTTAAAGAGGAAAAAACGAAAGTGCAAAAACGGAAAAACCCTGAGTCCTTAACCCCTTAAGGACTCAGGGTTTTTCCGTTTTTGCACTTTCGAAAAAAAAACGCCATTTTGTAACTTTTGGGGGCTTCCGTTTCTACGCAGTGCATATTTCGGTAAAAATTACACCTTATTATTATTCTGTAGGTCCATACGGTTAAAATGATACCCTACTTATATAGGTTTGATTTTGTCGCACTTCTGGAAAAAATCATAACTACATGCAGGAAAATTTATACGTTTAAAAATGTCATCTTCTGACCCCTATAACTTTTTTATTTTTCCACGTACAGGGCAGTATGAGGACTCATTTTTTGCGCCGTGATCTGAAGTTTTTATCGGTGTGATTTTTGTTTTGATCTGACTTTTTGATCACTTTTTATAAAAATTTTTTAATGGTATAAAAAGTGACCAAAATACACTTTTTTGGACTTTGGAATTTTTTTGCGCGTACGCCATTGACCGCGCGGTTTAATTAATGATATATTTTTATAGTTCGGACATTTACACACGCGGCGATACCACATATGTTTATTTATTTATTTTTTTACACTGTTTTATTTTTTTTATGGGAAAAGGGGGTGATTCAAACTTTTATTAGGGAAGGGGTTAAATGACCTTTATTAACACTTTTTTTTTACATTTTTTTTGCAGTGTTATAGGTCCCATAGGGACCTATAACACTGCACACACTGATCTCCTATGCTGATCACTGGCGTGTATTAACACGCCTGTGATCAGTGTTATCGGCGCTTGACTGCTCCTGCCTGGATCTCAGGCACGGAGCAGTCATTCGCCGATCGGACACCGAGGAGGCAGGTAAGGGCCCTCCCGGTGTCCGGTCAGCTGTTCGGGACACCGCGATTTCACCGCGGCGGTCACGAACAGCCCGACTGAGCAGCCGGGTCACTTTCAGTTTCACTTTAGAAGCGGCGGTCAGCTTTGACCGCCGCTTCTAAAGGGTTAATACCGCACATCGCCGCGATCGGCGATGTGTGGTATTAGCCGCGGGTCCCGGCCGTTGATGAGCGCCGGGACCGACGCGATATGATGCGGGATCGCGGCGCGATCCCGCTTCATATAGCGGGAGCCGGAGCAGGACGTATATTTAAGGGTCGTTAAGGGGTACTCCGGTGAAAAACTTTTTTTCTTTTAAATCAACTGGTACCAGAAAGTTAAACAGATTTGTAAATTACTTCTATTATAAAATCTTAATCCTTCCTGTACTTTTTAGCTGCTGAATACTACAGTGGAAATTCTCTTCCGTTTGAAACACAGAGCTGTCTGCTGACATCATGAGCACAGTGCTCTCTGCTGACATTTCTGTCCATTTTAGGAACTGTCCAGAGTAAAAGGAAATCCCCATAGCAAACATATGCTGTTCTGGACAATTCCTAAAATGGACAGAGATGTCAGCAGAGAGGACTGTGCTCATGATGTCAGCAGACAGCTGTGTTTCAAAAAGAAAAGAATTTCCACTGTAGTATTCAGCAGCTAATAAGTACAGGAAGGATTAAGATTTTTTAATAGAAGTAATTTACAAATCTGTTTAACCTTCTGGCACCAGTTGATAAAAAAAAAAAAAAAGTTTTTCACCGGAGTACCCCTTTAATTAAAAGAACCTCTGTCCAACTGTTAAGCATGGGGGTGGATCATTCATGCTTTGGGGTTGTATTGCAGCCAGTGGCACAGGGAACACCTCACGAGTAGAAGGAAAAATGAATTCAGTAAAATTTAAGCAAATTTTGGATGCTATCTTGATGCCATCTGTGAAAAAGCTGAAGTTAAAGAGAGGTTGGCTTCTACAAATGAATAATGATCCTAAACACACCTCGAAATCCAGAGGGGATTACATCTAGAGGCGTAAACTGAAGGTTTTGCCATGGCCTTCACAATCTGCTGACCTCAACATAATTGAAAATCTATGGATAGACCTTAACCCTTTAAGGACGCAGCCCTTTTTCACCTTAAGGACTGAGCCCTTTTTCGCAATTCTGACCACCGTCACTTTACAAATTAATAACGCGAAAACGCTTTTACCGAATATTCTGATTTTGAGATTGTTTTTTCGTGACATATTCTACTTTATTTTGGTGGTAAATTTTCGGCGTTACTTGCATCCTTTTTTGGTGAAAAATCCCCAAATTTCATGAAAATTTTGAAAATTTTGCATTTTTCTAACTTTGAAGCTCTCTAATTGTAAGGAAAATGGATATTCCAAATAAATTTTATTTTTCTTCACAAATACAATATGTCCACTTTATGTTGGCATCATAAAATGGACATACTTTTGCTTTTTGAAAAAAATAGAGGGCTTCAAAGTAACAGTGGTCTCCAAACTGTGACCCTCCAGATGTTGCAAAACTACAACTCCCAGCATGCCCAGAAAGCCTTTGGCTCTCTGGGCATGCTGGGAGTTGCAGTTTGGCCCCCCTAGTGGTTGCCACAGTAAAGATCGATATACTTTCACTTCCAATTCCCCGCTCGCCCCCCCCCCCCCCCACTATCGATTCCCTACCTGACCAGGATCCTGCAGGCTCCAGCGAAGATCCCAGGTCCCCAGGCATCTTCTCCTGCAGGTACGGCCTCCATCTTCTTCCCAGAGCCCCTCGACATCCAGGGGCGGGCAGAACCGGTCCTGCGCTGCCATTGGTCAGAACTCCGTTCTGAGTAATGGCAGGGGATAGAAGTAGATCGCAGCTTTGCGATCTCACTCCAAACCTTTAGGCTGATCGGGGTGGTTTTGCTGACAACTCCGATCAGCCCTATTTTCCGGGTGATCGGGTCACCAGAGACCCGATCAGCCCGGAATTGGAGAAAATCGCATGTATGAATTGACATGCGATTTTCTCCGATCGCCGACATGGGGGGGTCTCAGGACCCCCCTGGGCGATGTGCCAGGGTGCCTGCTGAATGATTTCAGCAGGCACCCGGCTCCGGAATTCCCACGGGCGTATGGATACGCCCTGCGTCCTTAAGGACTCGGAATGCAGGGCGTATCCATACGCCCTGCGTCCTTAAGAGGTTAAAAGAGCAGTGCGTGACAGACAGCCCAGAAATCTCAAAGAACCGGAAGACTTTTGTAAGGAAGAATGGGCAAAGATACCTCAAACAAGAATTGAAAGACTCTTGGCTGGCTACAAAAAGCGTTTACAAGCTGTGATACTTGCCAAAGGGGGCAGTACAAGATATTAACTCTGCAGGGTGCCCAAACTTTTGCAGATGCCATTTTTTTGTTTTCTGTTATTTTGAAAGTGTAAATGATGGAAATAAAATCTAACTTTTGTTGACATCTTATAAGAATGTCTAATCTTTAATTTGATGCCTTTTGGAGATTTTTCCATCTTTCCTTGGCTTCTTTATGCACATTAATAAAAATTTTTACCTGGGGTGCCCAAACTTTTGATCCCGACTGTAGATATGTAGGTAGGTGACTAGCTAGGTAGTTTGTTAGCTAGGTAGTTAGGCACCCATGTATGAAGGCCAGGTATATACATAGTTAGGTAGCCAGGTATGTAGGTAGGTAGTTAGGCAGACAGGTATGTAGGAAGTTAGATAGCCAGGTATATAAGTAAGTAGATAGGTAGCCAGGTAGTTAGTCAAGTAGGTAGCCACCACCCCCCTCCACCCAGTGGTGGATCCAGAGTCTAGTCTCGGGAGGGGCACTATCAGAGTATTTTGACAGAAAATTAAGTGTTGCTTACGGAAGTTACAGGTAGGTAATGTCCCCAGGAGGTAGTGGCCCCTAGTAGATCATGCCTCCAGGTAATAAATGTCCCCCAGGTAGGTAGTCATACTCCCTGTAGTAGGTAGCCCTCCTATTAGTTTGTCCCCATATTAGCTAGGCAGAAACATAGTAGATAGTCCCTCACATTAGGTGTAGGCTGAAGTTCCCTCACATTGGGTGTAGGCAGCAGAGTTCCCCCACAGTGAGTGTAGGCAGCAGAGTTCCCCCACAGTGGGTGTAGGCAGCAGAGTTTCCCCACAGTAGGTGTAGGCAGCAGTGTCTCCCCACAGTAGGTGTAGGCAGCAGGGTCCTCCCACAATAGATGTAGGCAGCAGGATCCCCCCATAGTAGGTATAGGCAGCAGGATTCCCCCACTGTATGTGTAGACAGCAGGATCCCCCCACAGTAGGTGTAGGTAGCAGATTCCCCCCCTCCCCCCACCACCAGAAGGTGTAGGAGGCAGAGTTCCCCCCAGTAGGTGTAGGCAGCAAAGTCCCCCCCCCCCCAGTAGGTGTAGGCAGCAGAGTCCCCCATTTTGTGTTAGCTGACAGAAAATTAAGTGCTGCTTACGGAAGTTACAAGTAGGTAATGTCCCCAGGAGGTAGTGGCCCCTAGTAGATCATGCCTCCAGGTAGTAAATGTCCCCCAGGTAGGTAGTCATGCTCCCTGTAGTAGGTAGCCCTCCTATTAGAATGTGTCGGCAGATAAGAACCATTTGGCCCATCTAGTCTGCCCAATATCCTATCCTATCAATAGTCCCTGGCCCTATCTTATATCAAGGATAGCCTTATGCTTATCCCATGCATGTTTAAACTCCTTCACTGTATTTGCAGCGACCACTTCTGCAGGAAGGCTATTCAATGCATCCACTACTCTCTCAGTAAAGTAATACTTCCTGATATTACTTTTAACCCCTTAACGACGCAGGACGTATATTTACGTCCTGCGCCGGCTTACGCGATATGAAGCGGGATTGCACCGCGATCCCGCATCATATCGCGTCGGTCCCGGCGCTCATCAACGGCCGGGACCCACGGCTAATACCAGACCGCCGCTTCTAAAGTGAAACTGAAAGTGACCCGGCTTGCAGGACACCAGAAGGGCCCTTACCTGCCTCCTCGGTGTCTGATCGGCGAATGACTGCTCCGTGCCTGAGATCCAGGCAGGAGCAGTCAAGCGCCGATAACACTGATCACAGGCGTGTTAATACACGCCTGTGATCTGTGTAAAAGATCAGTGTGTGCAGTGTTATAGGTCCCTATGGGACCTATAACAATGCAAAAAAAAAGTTTAAAAAAAGTGTTAATAAAGGTCATTTAACCCCTTCCCTAATAAAAGTTTGAATCACCCCCCTTTTCCCATAAAAAAAATAAAACAGTGTAGAAAAAAATAAAAAAATAAATAATAAACATATGTGGTATCGCAGCGTGCGTAAATGTCCGAACTATAAAAATATATCATTAATTAAACCGCACGGTCAATGGCGTACGCGCAAAAAAAATCCAAAGTCCAAAAAAGCGCATTTTGGTCACTTTTTATACCATTAAAAAATGAATAAAAAGTGATCAAAAAGTCTGATCAAAACAAAAATCATACCGATAAAAACTTCAGACCATGGCGCAAAAAATGAGTCCTCATACCGCCCTGTAAGTGGAAAAATAAAAAAGTTATAGGGGTCATAAGATGACATTTTTAAACGTATAAATTTTCCTGCATGTAGTTATGATTTTTTCCAGAAGTGCGACAAAATCAAACCTATATAAGTAGGGTATCATTTTAATCGTATGGACCTACAGAATAATGATAAGGTGTAATTTTTACCGAAATATGCACTGCGTAGAAACGGAAGCCCCCAAAAGTTACAAAATGGCGTTTTTTCTTCGATTTTGTCGCAAAATGATTTTTTTTTCCGTTTCGCTGTGCATTTTTGGATAAAATGACTATTGTCACTGCAAAGTAGAATTGGCGACACAAAAAATAAGCCATAATATGGATTTTTAGGTGGAAAATTGAAAGGGTAATGATTTTTAAAAGGTAAGGAGGAAAAAACGAAAGTGCAAAAACTGAAAAACCCTGAGTCCTTAAGGGGTTAAACCTTTGCCCCTCTAATTTAAAACTATGTCCTCTTGTGGTAGTTTTCCCTCCTTTAAATATCCTCCTTTACCGTGTTGATTCCCTTTATGTATTTAAAAGTCTCTAGCATATCCCCTATCTACCATATCTATCATATAGTTTGGTAGTTTGTCCCCATATTAGCTAGGCAGAAACATAGTAGATAGTCCCTCACATTATGCGTAGGCAGCAGAGTTCCCTCACATTGGGTGTAGGCAGCAGAGTTCCCCCAAAGTGGGTGTAGGCAGCAGAGTTCCCCACTCCCAGTGCACTGCGCACTGCATGGGGGCAGAGGTCATGTCTCCTCTCTGTGTAGGCCGCAGATGCGGCTCACACAGAGGGGACACCACAGCGCTGTCTGCCTGGGGATCCGTGACAAGTGTTCTGGAACCCTAGCAGCAGCAGCGGCGGGCGGGCCGGCGGCTTCTGGCATACCCATGATGTCTGGTCTCTTAACCAGTTAAGGACCCAGGGTGTACGGATACATCCTGACACCCTGCTACTTAAGGACCCAGGACGTACCTGTGTGCCCGTGGGAATTTCGGTCCCCGCCACACGCCGGGCTGGGACCGGACGGGGGTGACTGCTGATATCGATCAGCAGGCACCCCGCGCAAATGCCCAGGGGGGTCATCAAACAAATCACTGGTGAATTCACTCACGCGATTTGCGGCAATTCCGGTTCATACGGGTCTCCGGTGACCCGGAAAATAAGGGGGATCACGGTTGTCCAAGACACCCACGATCCCCCTGAAGGGATAGGAGTGAGGTGGCAGGGGTCCCACCCCTCCTATCCCTGCTATTGGTCATCTAGAAGCGACGACCAATAGCAGATCAGGGGCGGGGGGGGGGGGGGGGTGTTGACTTTCGGTTTCCCCATTCAGCCCACCCACAGTAGGCTGGGCAGAACGGGGAAACCGACGAGGACCGGCATCGAAGGTCCATTTACCCATCGGCGGTGGCAGTGGGCGGCGATCGGCGGCAGAAGAGGACGGCGATGCAGCTCCCTGGATCCTACGGAAGATGGTGAGTTGCCTAGCAACATCTGGAGGGCTACAGTTTGAGACCACAGTGGTCGCTAAACTGTAACCCTCCAGCTGTTGCAAAACTACAACTCCCAGCATGCCCAGACAGCTGTTTGCTGTGTGGGCATGCTGGGATTTGCAGTTTTGCAACAGCTGGAGGGCTACAGTTTGGAGATCACTGTGCAGTGGTCTCTCAACTGTGGCCCTCTAGATCTTGCAAAACTACAACTCTTAGCATGCCCACACAGCAGTTTGCTGTCTGGGCATGCTGGGATTTGTAGTTTTGCAACATCTGGAGGGCAACAGTTTGGAGATCACTGTGCAGTGGTCTATAAACTGTAGCCCTCCAGATGTTGCAAAACTGCAAATCCAAGCATGCCCAGACAGCTGTCTCAGCATTCTGGGAGTTGTAGTTGCGTACCTCCAGCTGTTGCATAACTACATCTCCCAGCATGCCCTTCGGCGATCAGTACATGCTGGGATTTGTAGTTTTTCAACAGCTGGAGGCACATTTGAAAATACTGAGTTAGGTAACAGAACCTAACTGAAGGTTTTCCAACCAGGGTGCCTCCAGCTGTTGCACAAGTACAACTCCCAGCATGCACGGTCTGTCAGTACATGCTGGGAGTTGTAGTTTTGAAACAGCTGGAGGTTTGCCCCCCGATGGGCACCGATAGTCAGGGGGAGAGAACGGGCAGCGGCTCAGATAGCCAGGGGGAGAGAAGCGGCGGCAGCAGGGCTCTAGACCCCAGGAAAGACAGGGGGAGAAAAGCGGGCAGCGACCCCCTGCCTTTCCTGGGGACTTCTGCGGGGTCAGAAACAGTGTATCGGGGTATACGCATGCACACACATGCACCCTCATTTTACCAAGGATATTTGGGTTAAAAACTTTTTTTACCCAAATATCCTTGGTAAAATGAGGGTGTGTGTTATAGGCCGGTGCGTGGTATACCCTGATAAATACGGTATATATAATTTTTATTTTTTTTCACAAAAATGCTGGTGTTACCCTAAATATTTCAGTTTCACAAGGGAAAATAGGAAAAAAGCCCCCCAAAATTTGTAACCTCATTTCTTCTGAGTAAGAACATAACCCATATGTGGATGTAAAGTGCTCTACTGGCGAACTACAATGCTCAGAAGAGAAGGAGCGCCACTGGGCTTTTGAAGAGAAAATTTGTCCGGAATTGAAGGCCACGTGTGTCTACAAAGCCCCCATAGTGCCAGAATAATGCCCCCCCCCCCGACATGTGACCCCATTTTGGAAACTGTACCCCTCACGTACTGTAATAAGGGGTACAGTGAGCATTTGCACCCCACAGGTGTCTGACAGATCTTTGGAACAGTGGTCCGTGAAAATGAAAAATGTAATTTTTCATTTGCACAGCCCTCTGTTCCAAAGATCTGTCAAACACCAGTGGGGTGTAAATACTTACTGCACCCCTTATTAAATTCTGTGAGGGGTGTAGTTTCCAAAATGGGGTCACATGTGGGGGCACCACGGGGAGCTTTGTAAATACACATGGGCCCTGACTTCCATTCCAAACAAATTCTCTCTCCAAAAGCTCAATGGCGCTCCCCCTCTTCTGAGCATTGTAGTGCACCAGCAGAGCACCTGACGTCCACACATGGGGTATTGTCATACTCAGAAGTAATGGGGTTACAAATTTTGGGGGTCATTTTCTCCTATTAACCCTGTAAAAATGGAAAATTTGGGGGGGGGGAAATGCATTTTAGTGAAAAAAAAAATTTTCTTCATTTACACATCCAAATTTGACAAAAAGTCGTCAAACACCTGTGAGGTGTTAAGGCTCACTGTACCCCTTGTTACATTCCTTGAGGGGTGTAGTTTCCAAAATAGTATGCCATGTGTTTTTTTTTTTTTTTTTTTTTTTTGCTGTTCTGGCACCATAGGGGCTTCCTAAATGCGACATGTATCCCAAAAACCATTTCAGCAAAATTTGCTTTCCAAAAGCCAAATGTGACTCCTTCTCTTCTGAGCATTGTAGTGCACCAGCAGAGCACTTGACCTCCATACTTGGGGTATTTCCATACTCAGAAGATATGGCGTTACAAATTGTGCGGGGCATTTTCTCCAATTACCACTAGTAAAAATTTAAATTTTGTGGGAAAACTAGCATTTTTTGTGAAAAAAATATCATTTACACATCCAACTTTAAAGAAAAGTCGTCAAACACCTGTGGGGTGTTAAGGCTACCTGGACCCCTTGTTACGTGCCTTGAGGGGTGTAGTTTCTAATATAGTATGCCATGTGCCCATTTTTTTTTTGTTGTTCTGGCACCATAAATGTGACATGCCCCACAAAAACCATTTCAGAATATCTCACTCTCCAAAATCCCACTGTCGCTCCTTCCCTTCTGAGAGCTCTAGTGCATCCACAGAGCACTTGACATACACATATGAGATATTTCCTTAATCGAGAGAGATATTGGGTTACACATTTTAGGAAGTTTTCTCTCCTTTTACCCCTTTTTTTCAAAGTTTTCAAAAACTGGGTCTACAAGAACATGCCAGTGTAAAAAATGAAGATTTTGAATTTTCTCCTTCAATTTGCTGCTATTCCTGTGAAACACCTAAAGGGTTAACAAAGCTTTTGAATTTCATTTTGAATACTTTGAGGAGTGCAGTTTTTATAATGGGGTAATTTATGGGGTATTTCTAATAAGAAGGCCCTTCAAATCCACTTCAAAACTGAACTGGTCCCTGAAAAATTTCCATTTTGAAAATTTTGTGAAAGATTTGAAAATTGCTGCTATACTTTGAAGCCCTCTGATGTCTTCCAAAAGTAAAAACATGTCAAAAGTAAAAACATGCCAACATAAAGTAGACATATTGTATACGTGAATCAATATATAATTTATTTGGAATATTCATTTTCCTTATAAGCAGAGAGCTTCAAAGTTAAAAAAAAAATTCAAAATTTTAAATTTTTTCATAAAATTTCAAAATTTTCCACCAAGAAATGATGCAAGTATCGACAAAATGTTACCACTAACATAAAGTAGTATATGTCACTAAAAAACTATCTCGGAATCAGAATGAAAGGTAAAAGCATCCCAGAGTTATTAAAGGGTACCTCTCATCAAATAAACTTTTGATATATTTTAGATTAATGAATGTTGAATAACTTTCCAATAGCATGTTAATGAAATATATGCTTCTTTCTATTGTATTTTTCCCGATCAGTCCTGTCAGCAAGCATTTCTGACTCATGCTGGAGTCCTAAACACTCAGAGCTGCCAGCCTGCTTTGTTCACAGCCAAACAGGCTGTGAACAAAGCAGGCTGGCAGCTCTGAGTGTTCTCCTTTGTGAACAAAGCAGACTGGCAGCTCGTAGTATTTAGGACTCCTGCATGAGTCAGAAATGCTTGCTGACAGGACTGCTAGGGAGACCCCTAGTGGTCATTTCTTCAAAGTGGAAAATTAAATAGAAAGAAGCATATTTTTTAATAACATGCAATTGTAAAGTTATTCTGCATACATTAATCTATAATATTTCAAAAGTTTTTTTGATGAGAGGTACCCTTTAATTCTTAAAGTGACAGTGGTCAGATGTGCAAAAAATGGCCGGGTCCTACACTGAAAATTGGCTGGGTCCTTAAGGGGTTAAAGGGTAACTCTGTTGGAAAACATTTGTTTTCTACTTGTTTCCACCGAAGTTCCCCTTTAAAGCAGTGGTAGCATAAATTTTTCCCTAATGCCCCCGCTGCCTTAAGACAGAGGCAGCCCAAGACATGGGGCTACTAGTGCCACACCCGGGGCTATAGCCCCCCCTAATGACGCCTCTGCTCTGGTGCTTACTACACCCTGTTCCAAATTATTATGCAAATTCTATTTAAGTGTCACAAAGATTAAATATTTTGTTTTTCAATTTAAAGGGATACTCTGGAGAAACTTTTTTTTTTTTTTTTTTTTTTATCAACTGGTGCCAGAAAGTTAAATAGATTTGTAAATTAAAAATAAAGAAATTGGGGTATGTGCAGCTCACAAAATAAATTAGTCGAGGCTATATGGAATGTACTTACACCAAAAAAAGTAGAAATGTAAATAATTTGTAGAGAGAAAAAGGTACCAAAAAGCCTCTAGACTAATACCATAAATGGTACATGATGATTGAATTACAGAAGAATAAAATCGGACTTTATATGATGAAAAGATACTTAATATAAAATAATTACAAATGAGACATTAGTATAAAATAATATAAATCAAATCCAAAAAGGTATCAATTTATGTTTTGGATTTGATTTATATTATTTTATACTAATGTCTCATTTGTAATTATTTTATATTAAATATCTTTTCATCATATAAAGTGAAGCACAGTCCTATTTTATTCTTCTGTAATTCAATCATCATGTACCATTTATGGTATTAGTCTAGAGGCTTTTTGGTACCTTTTTCTCTCTACAGATTTGTAAATTACTTCTCTGCTGACATCTGTGTCCATTTTAGGAACTGCCCAGAACAGCATATGTTTGCTATGGGGATTTCCTTTTACTCTGGCAGTTCCTAAAATGGACAGAGATGTCAGCAGAGAGCACTGTGCTCATGATGTCAGCAGACAGCTCTGTGTTTCATGTTTTGGGCCGGAATCCTGAGAAGAGAGCTGGTCGGCCCCTTTAGGGTCCCCAAAGATGTAAAGATGACCTCTGCAAAGTATGAGGAGTTTCGGACTGACCACTTTCTTTCCTGGTACAGAAGGAAGAACTATGCTTTCCGTAATAAAATCATCTTCATGCATGATAATGCACCATCTCATGCTGCAAAAAATACCTCTGCATCAATGGCTGCTATGGGGATAAAAGGAGAGAAAGTCATGGCGTGGCCTCCATCCTCCCCTGACCTCAATCCTATTGAGAACCTTTGGAGCATCCACAAGCAAAAGATATCTGAGGGTAGGAGGCAGTTTACATCCAAACAGCAGCTCTGGGAGGATATTTTGACATCTTGCAAACAAATTCAAGCAAAAACTGTCCAAAAACTCACAAGTTCAACGGATGCAAGACTTGTGAAGCTACTATCAAATAAGGGGTCCTATGTTAAAATGTAACGTGACCTGTTAAAATGTTTCAAAAGTTAAAATGTTGTTAAAAGTTTGATTGAAATATGCTGCAAACACAACAAATGATAAATTTCAATGACAAATGATAAATTTCAGAACACAATGAAGGGTTCTGAAATATACTGTGCGTAATAATTTGGAACAGTGCATTGTATGTTTTAAATGTTTAAAAACAATACTGTAAGTCTGCTTTCACACTATAAAAATACCTCCGTTATAAAAACCCTGGAAATTGGCCGTTAAAAAATCCCATTATAGTCTATGGGATTTTTCCAATAGCCGTTTGAACCCGTTATCGCCCGTTATTTATAACGGCCGCTATTTTGTAAAGGGAGTAAAGGGAGAAATAGTGCATGCACTATTTCTTCCATTCATTCGCCCCTCACAAAATAACGACCGTTATTAATAACGGACAATAACGGGTTCAAACGGGTTTTTATAACAGGTTTTTATAACGGAGGTATTTTTATAGTGTGGAAGCCGCCTTATCATTAGGAGGTTTGTTCAATAAAATTTGAATTGTACTCTTGAAAGTTGATACCATGAGAATTATGCTGACTGTTGTTTACATCAATTATTTAGGTAAATGAGAAAAATATCATTTGCATAATAATTTGGAACAGGGAGTAATGGCTGAGGGTCCTGGTCAGAGGACCCACCTCTTTTATCTCTGATCCCACTAATATGGTATTTTCAATGGGTTTTTTTTAAACCAGACAAGCCCTTAAAAAAATAAAACACACAGTGATTCAAAGCAGCAACAATGTAGATGACTGGAGCAAACTGAAGTGTGATTTAATCAAAGAACTGTCAAACATCCAAGAAATTTAACACAGTTACAGCAAAAAGACATTCCGTCTCACATGTACCTTACAAACTGCTGGATGATACAGCTCACATAATGAATTTAGGCAATCAGCACTCCAGTATTCAGGCGGAGGATTAGCCCTGACAAATGCCGCATTTAGCCCTATTCATCTACTCTATCAGTCATTGTTATGAGTGCACATTAGTCACTAGTCATCACTTTGTTTTCAAAGTGTCAGCAAAGCATACCCATCTTTTAGAAGGGCAGTGTAATATATTGAGTAGGCTGTTTATTTGGATCTGCAGAAACCTTGTATGTATGTCTGGGAGCAGGACTGAAGTTCTGTGCAGAAGAAAATCATAAACTGATTCATAAATAGCCGGTGTAAGGCTGCACTCACACCACGTTTTTGCAATACAGTTCCCGTATACATTTTCAATGTGAAGACCGTATGGAACCGTATTGAAAACTGTATGCATTGACTCTCCATTTAAAACCGTATGCCAAAAGATGAATCAGGTTGTGTACGTTTTGCATCCTGTAAGGTTTTGTCAGTTTTTTTTCCCGTACCCAAAACCGTAGTCTACCACAGTTTTTGGTCCAGGTGAAAAACTGTATTAAACCGTATACATTTTTTTTAAAACATGGGAGTCAGTGGGAACCATACAGAACTGTATGTGCATACGGTTCCATGCGGTTTTCACCATACGGTTTTTGACTTTGCACAGTTTTTTTCTTGGAATTTCAATCAAACTTGCGAAACTTTATTCAAAATGGAGTGAAAAGTTAAAAACGTATACTTTTTTCTTACAAAACGGATGCAACCGGACATCATTTTTCAAACCGTATACAAGTTAAAATTTATACACACGTTTTGATACAGTTTAGTCAGGTTTTGAGGAATCAGTTTTTCATCAAAAACCTGATACGGGACCTGTATTGGAAAAACGTGGTGTGCATCCACCTTAAAAGGCGATCCACCTCCGAATGAGAAAGTGTATCCGATGTTTGTCGTCTGATCATAACCCTAATGCAACCACAAAAATTATCACTTGTCAGCCGTAAGTGTAAACATGGGATGTGCGGTCACATATGGGCCACATGAACGATCCAGCAATAATTAATTTAGGCCAGTGGCTTCAAACTGTGGCCCTCCAGATGCTGCAAAACTTTAAATGAGCACTGTCATCAACTTTTTTTTTTTGATATGTTGTAGTACATATGTACTACAACATATCTCTAATATATTTTCATTATTTTTTTATTTTTATTAAAATGTTTAAATTAACGTTTGAAAACCGGCCACTAGGGGTCTCCCTCCTAGTGGCCGGCTGCAGGCTGGCGTGATGTCACGCATGAATTCGGACTGATGCGGCCGGGCATCAGTCCCAATTCATTCAGCCTGTGCTCTCTCCCAGCCTGTCAATCAGGCAGGCAGGGAGCGAGCGCATTGGCTCCCTGGCCTCAGACGCCGGCCACTCCTCCTGCACCATGCCGCTGATGCTGCCCCTGCACGCCGCTGATGCTGCTGGACTCTGCAGTTTGCGTGTATGGGGATCGAGGTTTGTAATACGGGGGTTGCGGGGATCGGGGTTTGTAACACAGGGGTTGCGGGGATCGGAGTTTGAACATGGGGGTTGCGGGGAGAGCGGGGTTTAGCGCCGGAGGGAACAGGGTAGCGCCGTGCAGCGCTGCACCCATGGCCCTAACTTATTGTTTTCAACACAGGGTGCCTCTAGCTGTTTCCCCACTACAACTCCCAGCATGCCCTGACAGCCAATAGATGTCAGGGCAAGCTGGGAGTTGTAGTGGTGAAACAGCTGGAGGTACCCTCTATAGATGAACTAAGGGCGGAAGTGCCGGCCCCAGCAGGCATCAGTGACATCTGCCTGCTGGGGAAGTCTGCCTGGTAGTGAACACACTACCAGGCAGACAAAAAGGCCTTTTTAATATAGTAAAAAAAAAAAAAAAAAAAGCAGGGAGGGGGTTAGGGATAGATGGGCAATAGGCAGGGACAGAAAAAAAAATATATAGGATGGTGGTAGCTACCCTTTAACTTCCAGCATGCATGCTGGGAGTTGAAGTTTTGCAACATCTGTGGGGCCATAGTTTGAGACCACTGATTTAGGCTATTCTGCACAATAATACAGCCACGTAAAGGCTTATGAGACAATCAACAAGATGGGTGCTTGTTACTGGGACTTTCTGGGGCCATTTAAAAGGTCCCTAAGGCCCTTTGCACACTTTAAAAGGGTATTCCAGGAAAAAATGTATTTTTATATATCAACTGGATCTTAAAAAATCAACTGGATACTTCTATTAAAAAATCTTAATCCTTCCAATAATTATCAGCTGCTGAAGTTGAGTTGTTCTTTTCTGTCTGACAACAGTGCTTTCTGCTGACATCTCTGTCTGTCTCGAGAACTGCACAGAGCAGAAGAGGTTTGCTATGGGGATTTGCTTGTACTCTGGACAGTTCCCGAGACAGGTGTCATCAGAGAGCACTTAGACAGAAAAGAACAACTCAGCTTCAGCAGCTCATAAGTACTGGAAGGATTAAGATTTTTTAATAGACGTAAGTGACATAAAAGAAAGGTGTCTTATTCAAAAAAACGCGTTAGGCAAAGTTTCAGCTGGCTCACCCAGCCATTTTCAAGCCGGCTTGAAAATGGCTGGGTGAGCCAGCTGAAACGTTGCCTAACACGTTTTTTTTTTTATAAATCACCTTTCTTTTTTGTCACTTGGTGTGCCACTGTCCATTTTGCTTTACATATATTTATATATATATATATATATATATATATATATATATACATAACAATTATCATATGAAGCAGCACCTCCTTGTATCCAGATGATTGGGTGCAAGCCCTTGAACCTCGGTGCTCCGGTCCTCTTTAAATATAAATGGATGTAGGCAGCACACCAAAATAGGTGAAAAAATAAGTGCTTTTATTCCAAGCAAAATTGACAACGTTTCAGCGATCTCTCACCACTTGAAAATGGTGGTGAGAGATCGCTGAAACGTTGTCAATTTTCCTTGGAATAAAAGCACTTATTTTTTCACCTATTTTGGTGTGCTGCCTACATCCATTTATATATATATATATACATAGATATCTAAGTTTTTTCCTAGATAACCCCTGTAAAATTTCTGTTCAGAGGAATTCTGGTGGAGATTCTGATGCAGCAGCCCCCCATTGTCTTCAATGAGATTCTACTGAACTGTGCAAAATGCTGAAATACTGTACACCATGAAAGTGCAAATTTCATTCGGTCAGTAAAACCCCCTTGCAAATACATTGTTGTCAATGATGACAACGCATGTGCAAGAGTCCTACTTCCAATTCATTAGGGCGGCACCTGCTATGCTCGGAATGTCTGCCTGGAATTTCTCCAAATGGATATTACATAGTGTGCAAGGGGCCTTAGTCCAGATGTAACAGATCTGCTTTGGATTTGTGGTGCACTACATGTCTGTAACATCTTACAGAGGATTCTACATGGAAAGGACAGTATGCTGTGGATTTTGTAATCTGTGCTGTTCATCTTTTCCAATGCATTAGGCAAAATCTGCCCCAAAATCAAGGCCACATCCACTTGCAATACATGCACATTTATCACAAACATTACCCGCCACATCCATACTTACCCAGAAAGCTACCTTATATATGTAGCCATCTTAAAATGTCTCCAGTTTTGGTGAAATCACATGATCAGGATAGGGGATAAGTGGCTGATTGTGTGTGTGTGTGTGTGTGTGGGGGGGGGGGGGGGCGCGTATCCGACCGCTGGGCGCCCCCCAGCGATCTCCTGAATGAGAGGGGTCCTGTTCAGATCGCAGGGGGCCCCAGCAGTCAGACCTCTCCGCAATCAGCTACTTATCCTCTATCCTGTGGATAGGGGATAAGTTAATTTTGGCTGCAGTACCCTTTAATGGTCTATTCACACGTACAGTATTCTGCGCAGATTTGATGCGCAGGATTTTCTGCTGCAGATTTCAATGTAAACTGAACACAGCTAGAAATCCTGCGAATCAAATCTGCACGTGTGAATAGACCCTAAGGGTACGTTCACATGCGCTGATTCTTTAGCAGGTTTTCCACTGTGTATTTGAAAGTGGGCGGGCTCTTCTCAGCTGTCCGCAGCAGATTTTCCGCGGCGGAATTTACGGTGCAGAAAATCCGCCACAGTCCCTACTGATTTCAATGGGGCTTGTGGATTTTCCGCCCAGCAGCTGTCTGGGCATGCTGGGAGCTGTAGTTTTTCAATAGCTGGAGGTGCACAGTTTGGAGATATAGGCTGTAGACACTGAAGCATGCTGGAAGTTGTAGTTTTACAACAGCTGGAGGTGCACAGTTTGGAGATATAGGCTGTAGACACTGAAGCATGCTGGAAGTTGTAGTTTTGCAACAGCTGGAGGTCCACAGTTTGGAGATATAGGCTGTAGACACTGAAGCATGCTGGAAGTTGTAGTTTTGCAATAGCTGGAGGTGCACAGTTTGTAGACCACTGCTCTTGAAGGCTGCCTATGTATTGGCACTATAGTACATACATACATTTTGTTATATAATATCTATCTATATCACTACTAGCATTACCTGTGAGCCCTGACTGAGCTGTACTGAGCAGTGAACTGGCTCCAGCACAGTTTATGAGGGCACTGTGTGCAGCATTATTCATTCCCCGCAAGTCCCCGGACACAAGGAAACCAGTTTGCGCATGCGCGCGGAGTGGTTGCCAGGCGACGAGAACGCGATACTGTGTATCAGTGGAGCCTTGTGATTTCCCTGGAGTCCCCGGCCGCCTGCAGCTGCGGCACCATGTACCAGACCATGGAGATCTTCATGGCAAGGAAGAAGAGAGTGTCAGACCGGCCCCTGTAAGTCCGGCCATGTCTCTGTGTGCAGTCTCTGGTGGGCACTATGGAGCCTCACAAATAAAAGTGACTTCCCATTGTCAGGGAGAGCTCATCTAATGGGAAATCTATGGGTGGGAGCCACAAGTGGGCAAATGAGGGGCCTGAGTTTAGGGCATAGATTTCAGAAAAGGCTTTCAGGGAGACTGGATATAGTTGGTAGAACATCAGCTGTGTCCTCCAATAGCAGACAGCCCCCATAACATGAGAGCCCCCATAATCTATGACGGTGTGCCCTTATACACAGCACTACAGTGCCCCCATAATGATAGCAGGAGGACCCCATAATCTATGACGGTGTGCCCCAATACACAGCATTACAGTGCCCCCATAATGATAGCAGGAGGACCCCATAATCTATGACAGTGTGCCCCAATATACAGCACTACAGTGCCCCCATAATGATAGCATGAGGACCCCATAATCTATGACAGTGTGCCCCAATATACAGCACTACAGTGCCCCCATAATGATAGCATGAGGACCCCATAATCTATGACAGTGTGCCCCAATATACAGCACTACAGTGCCCCCATAATGATAGCATGAGAACCCCTTAATCTATGACTGTGTGCCCCAATATACATCACCACAGTGCCCCCATAAGAATAGCATGAGGACCCCATAATTCATGACTGTGTGCTCCGATATACATCACCACAGTGCCCCCATAATGATAGCATGAGGACCCCATAATCTATGACGGTGTGCCCCAATATACAGCACTACAGTGCCCCCATAATGATAGCATGAGGACCCCATAATCTATGACAGTGTGCCCCAATATACAGCACTACAGTGCCCCCATAATAATAGCATGAGAACCCCTTAATCTATGACTGTGTGCCCCAATATACATCACCACAGTGCCCCATAAGGATAGCATGAGGACCCCATAATTCATGACTGTGTGCTACGATATACATCACCACAGTGCCCCCATAATGATAGCATGAGGATCCCTTAATCTATGACTGTGTGCCCTGATATACAGAGCTCCAGTGTCCCTATAATCTATGACTGTGTGCCCCAATATACATCACCAGAGTGCCCCCATAATCATAGCATGAGAACCGGGCCTTAATCCATGACTGTGTGCCCTGATATACAGAGCTACAGTGTCCCTATAATCTATGACTGTGTGCCCCAATATACATCACCACAGGGCCCCATAATGATAGCTATAGGACCCCATAATCTATGACTGTGTGCCCTGATATACAGAGCTACAGTGTCCCTATAATCTATGACTGTGTGCCCCAATATACATCACCACAGGGCCCCATAATGATAGCTATAGGACCCCATAATCTATGACTGTGTGCCCTGATATTCAGAACTACAAAGTCCCCAGTTTCCCTATAGTCTCTGACTGTGTGCCCCAATATGCCCCAATATACATCCCCGCAATGCCCCCCATAATGATAGCTAGAGGGCCCCAATAACTCATGGCCCAGTGCCCCACTAAACAGAGCTGCCTTGCCCCCAAAACTATAGCCAAAGGGACTCCATATACCATGACTGTGTGGTACGATATACAGAGATACTGTACCAAAATAACTATATCTAAAGGGACCTCATAATCCATAACTATGTGCACAAAATACCAAGTTACAGTGCCTTCATAACTATAGCTGGAGTGCCCCCATAAATGATGACATCATCAATCACATTGACAGCCATTAGACCCCATAATTGATGAATATGTGCCCAGATATAAATAGATACAGTGCTCCTGTAATGATGACCAGAGGACCCCCATGATTGAGTGCTGTGTGCCCTAATATATAGAGCCAGAGTCTCTGTATAAACCCCATAAACAGAACCATGGAGCTCACTATGAACAAGGCCAGAGAAAGGCATCACATATACAAATGCATGTGCAAACAGAGCCGGAGAGCCCCCATAAACAAAGCCAGAGAAGGCATCATGTAGGGACTGATTTGCCAGTGTTTCCCCATAAGCAGAGCCAGAGAGCCCCAAACCCCCCCCCCCCCCCGTAAGCAGAGCCTTTTAATAGAAAAAAACGCATACCTTGACATGTCATTTGTTTTTGCTATCCACTAGAACAGTGTTTCCCAACCAGGGTGCCTCCAGCTGTGGCCAAACTACAACTCCCAGCATGCCCGGACAGCCTTTGGCTGTCCAGGCATGCTGGGAGTTGTAGTTTGACCACAGCTGGAGGGCCCCTGGTTGGGAAACACTGCACTAGAAGAACTTCACTCTCACTTTCCTTACCACCGCGGGTCTCTTCTGTTTAGTAGAATGGTAACTCCTGTCCATATAGGTTTCCAATGTTTTTTTTTTTTCTTTTTAGAAGACCCCCCAGAAAATCAATGAAAGGTTGGCAAGTATGGTATAAGTAACAATTTGTGCTTAGAGGCCAGAGGAAAAGAAAAGCACAATACAAGTTGCCAACTTTCCCCATTCTTTTGAGGGGAGCAAATCTGTACAGGATTCCTTGGGGGAGGGGAGGGGGGCTAACTGGTCTCAGGGTCATAGTGGCCTTCTCTTCTGAAAGTTGTGAAAATGAAGAGGGTGAGGTGAACATAATCCAAATGATGGGATAAACTTGGAGAAAGGCCAGATTTGGATGTTCTCTCTGTGTAGATGCAGAGTTGTTTTATAAACTCATTGCGCCAAAGGTGAATTAGAGCTAAAAGCTTTTTACTGGAGTATAAGTTAGCCCAGACATAGCCAAATTTCCCTGAGAATACCCATATCATGGTGAGCCAATGGTAAATGGGCCATAGTGCTATACTGCTTTAGGGTACGTTCACACAAGCGGATCCACAGCTTATTTTACGCTGCGGATCCGCCACTAAAGGACCGCTGTATGGTGCCTTTACATGTGGCTGCTCGGAGCGGCAGTGCCCCGCTACGAGCAGACACACTGAAGCGATGTGCGAGTCGCCGCGTGCATGCGTGGTTTACTCGCACACAGCTATGAGCAGACACACTGCGATGCGCGAGTCGCCGTGAGCATGCGCTGTATACTGTCACATCGCGCCGTTGCTTCGGATGGGCGGGTGCTTCGGATGGGTGTGTGCTTCGGATGAGCCGCTAATTTGGATGGGTTGGTGCTTCGGATGGGTGGGTGCTTCCGATGGGCCGTTGCTTCGGATGGGTGGGTGCTTCGGATGCTGACTAACTTTGTTGCAAGAGGGCACTCTACGCGGCTGCCTATTTTGCCTATAGGCAGAGCCAGCCCTGTTTCCACATATATAAGTGATCTAGCGTCAGTGTAGTTCTGGCAGCTCTGCATTTACTGCATGAACAAGGAAGTCCAGGATGAGCAGTGCTGCATTCCATGCATTTGCAGATGACAGGGAAAATGTGAATTCTAAGATGAATCCATTTTATTTTTAGTGACCAATGCTGCATCTATAACTCCAATTTTATTGCTTCTTGGAATAATGATATAAACCCATTGTTCTTGTCACCAGGCCAAATACTTACAGAATATTCGATGAAAATGTATTCAACGTCAGTTTGGATCAAAGTGCGCTCAGCCCTCCTGTTTTGTTTAAGAAGTCAGAACATCCTCCACCGCATCCCAGGTCTCCGCACCGAAACAACATGCCTCATCCGTACCATGCGAGGGTCATTCGAGACAATGTTAGGTTTCTGAATGAGCCTATAGCGTACATGTTAACCTCAAACAGCAGACACAAGCAGGTATGGGGCGCCTAATACTCTGAGCCTCAGCTATAGATTTAGGTATATTCCAATCTGGCTTGTTATAACTACACCAAATAATAAGCATAGGCAACCTTCGGCACTGCACATGTTTTTGACTATATTTCCCATGATTCTGCTAAAGCATCACAGGAGATGTAGTCCAAGACATCTGCAGTGCCGAAGGTTGCCAATTCCTACCATATGAGCTCAGCCGGATGAATAGGTGTGGGTTTCATTTTTACCTTCATGTGCTTCAGGTTGTGGAGCGTGATTCAGAGGTGGAAGGAAACTTTAAAGGGGTTATCCAGGAAAAAACTTATACATATCTCAACTGGCTCCAGAAAGTTAAACAGATTTGTAAATTACTTCTATTAAAAAATCTTAATCCTTCCAGTACTTACGAGCTGCTGAAGTTGAGTTGTTCTTTTCTGTCTAAGTGCTCTCTGATGACACCTGTCTCGGGAACCATGCAGTTTAGAAGCAAATCCCCATAGCAAACCTCTTCTGCTCTGTGCAGTTCCCGAGACAAGCAGCAGAGAGCACTGTTGCCAGACAGAAAACAAAAACACAACTTCAGCAGCTGATAATTACTGAAAGGATTAAGATTATTTAATAGAAGTAATTTACAAATCTGTTTCACTTTTTGGAGCCAGTTTTTTCCTGGAATACCCCTTTAAAGTGTAACTCCACCATGAGAACCCAATATACAGTACCTCATACAGCAGTGCTCTTCAAACTGTGGATCATTGGATGTTGCAAAACTACAACTCCAGGCAAGCCCGGGTGTGCTTCCTACCCTTGCTTCATAGATTGCTGCTTAGGATAAAAATGTATGTCCTGGTGCATTAAGTACCAAAGGACCAGGACGTACATTTATGTCCAATGTCCTTAAAGGGGTACTCCAGTGGAAAACAATGTTTTTTCAAATCAACTGGTGCCAGAAAGTTAAACAGATTTGTAAATGACTTCTATTAAAAAATCTTAATCCTTCCAGTACTTATCAGCTGCTGTATGCTCCAGAGGAAGTTGTGTAGCTCTTATCTGTCTAACCACAGTGCTCTCTGCTGACACCTCTGTCCATGTCAGGAACTGTCCGGAGCAGGAGAGATTTGCTATTGGGATTTGTCCCTACTCTGGACAGTTCCTGACACAGACAAAGGTGTCAGCAGAGAGCACTGTGGTCAGACAGAAAAGAACAACTCAACTTCCTCTGGAGCATACAGCAGCTGATAAGTACTGAAAGGGTTAATATTTTTAAAAAGAAGTCATTTACAAATCTGTTTAACTTTTTAGAGCCAGTTGATATGAAAGAAGACTTTTACTTTTTATTGGTACCATTTTGACCTATATATGACTTTTTGATTGCTTTTTTTTCTATCTTTGGGAGGTGGATTGCCAAAACGTGGCACTTCTGACTTTTTTTTTATTTTTATGATTTTTTATTTTTATTTTATTCTGGTCACTTTATATTTAGTGTTACCAAATATGTAACAGTTTTTTTTATTAGATTTTATTAAACTTAATTTTTTATATAATGCTTTTCGTTATTCCTACTAGCTACCCCATAAAGATAGGCCTGGGTGGTCACGAAGGAGTTCAGTTGAGAATTTTGCCTTCGTTTTTACACGGTGTTATGTTGCCTGGTTGTTACATTCTCACGTTTGGTTCCTCTAACAAAATAAACATAAATAATATTTTTGGCTTTTCTCCTGTAAACACAAAGGATGTAGAGGCAGATAATCACATTTCAGATGACCTTTAGTGTTTTTATCAATGCTTACATTGGGAATATTCCAGTTACATCTAACAGAACCTTGGATTGGTCCATAGTCCCTCCTTTACTATGTTACCAGTAGGATTAGGATTACTATTCACCATATAAGAGATACAGGGAGCATAAGGAATGGCTAGCAATGGAGTGAGCCAAGGACATTCTGTCACTTTACACTAGCGTCCACACATCGCTCCCTATAAGGTTACTCTTGAATTCCACAAACAACAAATAGATATCTCTCAGGTATCAGAATGTGGGTCTGTGCTGACATTATGAGGCTCTTTTTCAGACCTAAGAATAGCAGTTATCCTCGCTTTGTGCTTGCTCAACTGCATGCTCTCTGTTTAACCCCTTAAGGACCCGGGGGTTTTCCGTTTTTGAATTTTCGTTTTTTCCTCCTCACCTTTAAAAAATCATAACTCTTTCAATTTTGCACCTAAAACTCCATATGATGGCTTATTTTTTGCGCCACCAATTCTACTTTGTAATGACGTCAGTCATTTTGCCCAAAAATCTACGGCGAAACGGAAAAAAAAATCAATGTGAGACAAAATTGGAAAAAAAAACGCTGTTTTGTAAATTTTGGGGGCTTCCGTTTCTACGTAGTAAATTTTTCGGTAAAAATGACACCTTATCTTTATTCTGTAGGTCCATACGATTAAAATGATACCCTACTTGTATAGGTTTGATTTTGTTGTACTTCTGGAAAAAATCATAACTACATGCAGGAAAATTAATACGTTTAAAATTGTCATTTTCTGACCCCTATAACTTTTTTATTTTTCCGCGTATAGGGCGGTATGAGGGCTCATTTTTTGCGCTGTCATCTGAAGTTTTTTGCGGTACCATTTTTGCATTGATAGGACTTATTGATCTTTTTATTCATTTTTTCATGAAATAAAAAGTGACCAAAAATGCAGTATTTTGGACTTTGGAATTTTTTTGCGCGTACGCCATTGACCGTGCGGTTTAATTAACAATATATTTTTTATAATTCGGACATTTCCCGCACGCGGCAATACCACATATGTTTATTTTTATTTACACTGTGGTTTTTTTTTTTATGGAAAAAGGGGGGTGATTCAAACTTTTAATAGGGAAGGTGTTAAATGATCTTTATTCACTTTTTTTGCAGTGTTATAGCTCACATAGGGACCTATAACACTGCACACACTGATCTTTTACATTGATCAGTGGTTTCTCGTAAGAAACCACTGATCGATGATTCTGCCGCTTGACTGCTCATGTCTGGATCTCAGGCACTGAGCAGTCATTCGGCAATCGGACAGCGAGGAGGCAGGTAGGGATCCTCCGGCTGTCTTGTAAGCTGTTCGGGATGCCGCGATTTCGCCACGGCTATGCCGAACAGCTCCCTGAGCTAACCAGCATGCTTTCACTTTCGCTTTAGACACGGCGTTCAACTTTGAAAGCCGCGTCTAAAGGGTTAATAGCGGGCGGCACCGCGATCAATTAGCCACGGGTCCTGGCCGTTGTTAGAGGCCGGGCCCGACCCGCTATGACGTTATAGATCGGGACCGGACTCATGACGTACGCGTACGTCATGGGTCCTTAAGAGGTTAAAGGGGCACTCCCGTGGAAAGTTAAACAGATTTGTAAATCACTTTTAAAAAGTGATTTGTAAATCACTATTAAAAAATCTTAATCCTTCCAGTACTTTTTAGGGGCTGTATACTAAAGAGATATCCAAAAAAGAAATGCATTTCCTCTGATGTCATGACCACAGTGCTCTCTGCTGACCTCTGCTGTCCATTTTAGGAACTGTCCAGAGCAGCATATGTTTGCTATGGGGATTTTCTCATGCTCTGGACAGTCCCTAAAATGGACAGCAGAGGTCACAGAGAGCACTGTCTGAGGAAATGCATTTATTTTTGGGATTTCTCTTTAGAATACAGCCCCTAAAAAGTACTGGAAGGATTAGAAGTGATTTACAAATCTGTTTAACTTTCTGGCACCAATTGATTTAAAAAAAAAAGTTTTCCACGGGAGTGCCCCTTTAAAGGGGTTGTCTCATTTTAAAATCTACTTTTTTAGGAACTTTTCGAAATCAGTATTTCTTACTATGTCCTTGATTGTGGCTGCCTGTGTTCCACAGACTGAAATGTACACCAGCTATGAGATTTCTGGCAGAATTTATAGAAATTATAAAAAGGTGCACATTTTGCACACAACGGGGAACAGAAAACTGGTGTTCATGGTGTTCACTGTTGATAAATTCTCCCCTTTGTGTTAATAGTGGGGAGTTCCACAAATAGGACCCTCAAATATTAAATATACCACCAAAGTATGTCAGGCTGTTAAAAATGAGAGACATTTTGTGTAGCCCCTCACCACTCTGGTTAATATTTGAGGGAGTTTAATCTCAGATTTGTAGGGGTAAAGATATAATAGGTAAACCCTTATAAGTAAATTTTGTAACAACACCCCAAATACATTAAGCTCTATGACAGTGGTCTTTAACCTGCGGACCTCCAGATGTTGCAAAACTACAACTCCCAGCATGCCTGGACAGCCAACGGCTGTCCAGGCATGCTGGGAGTTGTAGTTTTGCAACATCTGGAGGTCCACAGGTTGGAGACCACTGCTCTATGATTTCCTTGTAATGATATATACACAGAAAAAAATAGTCATTCAAGGAATATTTGCTAAAAATACACATACTTTATTAGAATATAATATAAAATAGGAGGATATGCACCCAGGGGGGATACAAACAAACCACAGGTATCGTGCCTCAGTACATAGCATCATAATAGGCATAATTTAAATAAAAACAAGTGCAAACAGGGCATGAAGTAGATACTCACCCTTACGTTACAATAATAGGGCACAGGATACCGGAGCGACACCACCCCGCAGCGTTTCGGCAAACCTTTGTCAAGGGGTAAAGGTTTGCCGAAACGTCACGTTGGGCTGGTGTTGCTCCGGAATCCTTATGATGCTGCTACTCACCTATTATGATGCTATGCACTGAGGCACCTTATGTGATATCTGAGTGATACCTGTGGTTTGTTTGTATCCCCCCTGGGTGGATATCCTCCTATTTTATATTATATTCTAATAAAGTATGTGTATTTTTTGCAAATATTTCTTGAATTACTCTGTGTATATATCATTACAAGGAGATCATAGAGCTTAAAGGGGTACTCCGGTAGAAAACTTTTTTTTTTTATGAACTGGTGCCAGAAAGTCAAACAGATTTGTAAATTACTTCTATTAAAAAATCTTTATCCTTCCAGTACTTTTAAGCAGCTGTATGCTACAGAGGAAATTCTGTTCTTTTTGAATTTCTTTTTTGTCTTGTCCACAGTGCTCTCTGCTGACACCTGATGTTCGTGTCAGGAACTGTCCAGAGCCAGAGAAAATCCCCATAGCAAACCTATGCTGCTCTGGACAGTTCCTGACATGGATAGAGGTGCTAGCAGAGAGCACTGTGGACAAGACAAAAAAAGAAATAAAAAAAGAACAGAATTTATGTTTAACTTAAATATGTTTAGCTTTCTGCCACCAGTTGATTTACAAGAAAAAAGGTTTTCACTGGGGTACTCCTTTAACTTTCTGGCACCAGTTGACTTATAAAGACCTAAAAAAAATGTTTTCCACCGGAGTACCCCTTTAATGAACTTGGGGTGTTGTTACATAATTTACTTATAAGGGATTACCTATTATATTTTTACCCCTACTAATAATCTGAGATTAAAGTCCCTCAAATATTAACCAGAGTGGTGAAAGGCTACACAAAGGCGCCAGATTTTATGACAGAATTTGCGCCAGAATTGAAAAAACCCAGACTAACTCTCCATTTTGCTTAGAAAAGGGACGTGGCCACCGGGAAAAGGGGCGTGGTCTCCGGAAAGGGGCGTGCTCCCGACATTTTCACAAAAACCCAACATATTTACTAAGGTTTCCACATAAAATGTGGTGGATTTGATCTGAGGAAAACCCGACAGATCAGAACATGTGTAAAGAAAAGCAAAATGTAGGGAAAGTGGAAAATGTAGGGAAACCTTAGTAAATACCGTGGAAAATAAATTGTAGAGAATTAAAACCCACAAAGAAACCTACACAACACTCTTAGTAAATCAGGGCCAGAGTGTCCCATTTTTATCAGCCTGACATACTTTGGTGGCGCTTACAAAAGCAGGACACCCTGTGATCAGCTTTTAGTTTGGAGACCAATGTAACAAAAAGGTTTGGCCAAAGTGAACATCCCCCTTTATGGAGTTTGGGGGCTCTTTAAGGGCTCGTTCACAAGATTTTCGGCAGCAGAATCTCCACTGTTGAAAATCCGCCGCAGACCTCATTACCTTCAATGGGGTCTGCAGCGAATTTTCCACAGCGTAGATTCCGCTGCCGAAAATCAGCTGCAGACAGGCCGCGGAGAGCCCACGGGCGGGAAACCCACTGCGAGTTTGAAACAAAATCCACATGTGTGAACAGACCCTTATGCATCACTCTATATAGCAGGTCACATTACCTTGTGATATCATTTTACTCACGGGACAGTACTGTGGTTAGTACATTGTGATACCTGGGCTATATTTCATTGTAAATGTTTACTTACATTAGAACCCACTCTTTTCAGCCAAGTGGTCTTTTGTAGGATTTTGCACAACATATTACCCTGAAGAAGAAGGTGCAGGTCATGTCAACTATATCAGATAATAAAAGCATCATGACATCAGCAATATTAGCTCACTTTACTTAATAGCTCACTTATTTATTTATTGAAGGCAGAGTGGTGGCCAAGCCATGAAGAAAGCAGAAATCTTCACAACCCTCTTTACGATCGAATGACTACGCAGAGAAGTGACTTCATGCCCTTCACTTATTCTAGTCCTCAAACTCGACATGGCTGCAACCCACACAAATCCCCTTTGCATGGAATAGGTAAGGTACAAAACACAAGAATAACTGACAGACAGCACTTTATAATAGGTAAACAAGCCTTAGGCTAAGCTTCCACTTTTTTTGGGGAAAAACACCAATTCTGCCGCATGGCGTTTTTTCTGCCAAAAAACGCTGCGTCCAGATGTTAGCTGTAAATCAATGAGAAATCGCAAAATTCTTTTTCCACTTTGCGTTTTTCAATTTAGCGTTTTTTTTAATCCCTTTGGCGTTTTTTCATTCTTTTTTGGTGTTTTTCAGCTCCTTGGCAGTTTTGCAAAATCGCAGCATGTTGAGCTTATGGCATTTTTTTCCCTGAAATCGTGGCATTTTTCTCCCATAGAAGTCTATGGGAGTAAAAAAACGCCAAGAAAATCAACATGCCGATTTTGACTTTGGCGTTTTTGCAGGCGGTTTTTATTCTTTTTTGGACTTTAGCGATCCAAAAAAGTGATGGAGATATCTTTTTTAATAAAATTTCGTAAGGTATCATTAAAAAACAATATTAAATAAGATACAGCAGTGATGGAAAAAATTGTATTTAACGAAATTCCTCTGTATTATAGCAACATTTTAATTAATTTTTAAACGGGGATCAATTTTTGTGGGCGGGCAGGGCACTAAAAATGTAGCCAACAATAATAAAAATGTAGTGTGTGTGTGTTTTTCACTTCTTTTTTTTTTTTTTTTTAGGTAGTACTACTACTCCAGCATGGAACACACTGTTCCATGATGGGAGTATTAGTACCTGTACCAATTGACAGATTGCTCGTGTCACTTCTGACACTCGTTGCGATCCTCCTGTATAATTTATAGATACGGCTGGCCGCTCTTCTATGGTCCCCTGCACTGCCGTATATATACACCTATTCATATTTCCAGCAGAGAGCTGTGATTGGCCAGATGGTTCCAATCAATCACAACTCTCTGTGAGAAATATGAATAGGTGTATATATACGTCAGTGCAGGGGACCATAGAAGAGCGGCCAGCCGCATCTATACATTATACAGGAGGATCACAGCGGGTGTCAGAAGTGACACTCGCTGCGATCTGTCTATTTATGCAGGTACTACAGCTCCCAGCATAGAGCAGAGTGTGCTCCATGTTGGGAGTAGTAGTACCTGCAGTTAAGGAAAGAATACAGCGGGTGTCACTGCGATCATCCTTTATCCCTAAGATGCGGAGTGGCTTTCTCCTGTGCTCCGCATCTCTGCATTATACTCCGGCCAGTGATATGAATATTTCCCTCAGAGAGCGGTGATTGGCTGCAACCATCCAGACAATCCCCACTCTGGGCAGAAAATATGAATGTGAATTTCTATTTACATCACTGGCCGGAGTATAATGCAGAGATGAGAGCGCTGTATAGAGCAGCTCCGCATCTCTGCTATATTATGGACAATCGCATCGGGTGTCAGGAGTGACACCCAGGGAGATCTGTCTATTAGTACACTAACTACTACTCCCATCATGGAACAGTGTGTTCCATGCTGGGAGTAGTAGTACTACTGGAAAAATATAAAAAATAAAGAAAAAAAAGTGAAAAACACACACACACTACATTTTTATTATTGTCGGCTACATTTTTTAGTGCCCTGCCCGCCAACATAAATTGATCCCTGTTTAAAAATGAATTAAAATTTCATTATAAAAAATATAATTTTCATTAAATACATTTTTTTCCATCACTACTGCATCCTTTTTGTTTTTTTGGTACCCAACAAATTTTGAAAAAAGTGGAAACTTAGCCTTACTGGCAAATTAGTTCACCAGGTTAAAGACCTGTCTTTTGGTAAATGTATGGTTATGGTTCCAGTGTTGGAGTTGCCTTTAATCCTAATATACACTGCGCCCACTGACATTCCTTATAATACACACCAAAACCCCTGAAATATTTATGAAATTAATTATAATACATTGAGATCCCTGAAATGTATTGTAATATACACTGTGCCCCCTGAAATTAATTATAATACACTGAGATCCCTGAAATTCATTATAATATATACGAATTTGAGTAGAATACAGACATAGCACACATCTACAATCTTGTATAATGATCTGATTGCTTCTCAGCACAATTTCAAAAACTAACAGGTTGTTAGTATACATTTTTGATCAAAAAGTACAAGCCCACTCGCCACGTCAAGGCCACCTATTCAGAGTGGGTCCCTAACGCCCCTAGCATAAAATGGCGTAGCACCGGGCGGCGACCACCATCGCCGCGACACAGGTGCTCACGGGGGGGGAAAGCGACCCACTGGCAGAGCGGCCCCAATGCCTCTCAAACCAGTCTATAGGCCGCACCCGCCCGCAGACACAGCGCCACGGCAGCAACAGACGCCGCCCCGCACCACACCAGTGTGAACAAGGTGTAATGGCTCACTTACCTTGCTCTCCCAGTCAGACTGGGAGGCTGCTAGGAGTGAAATGGCCCTAGTGTGGCTAATTACCACCTATATAGGTTTGGGCTGAGGGGGTGGGGAAGAGTGCAGCACATGTTCAAAAAAAAAAATAAAAGGGGGAAGATAGAAATCACAGTATGAATTCGAGTAGAATACAGACATAGCGCACATCTACAATCTTGTATAATGATCTGATTGCTTCTCAGCACAATATCAAAAACTAACAGGTTGTTAGTATACATTTTTGATCAAAAAGTACAAGCCCACTCGCCACGTCAAGGCCACCTATTCAGAGTGGGTCACTAACGTCCCTAGCATAAAATGGCGTAGCACCGGGCGGCGACCACCACCGCCGTGACACAAACCTATATAGGTGGTAATTAGCCAGACTAGGGCCATTTCACTCCTAGCAGCCTCCCAGTCTGACTGGGAGAGCAAGGTAAGTGAGCTATTACACCTTGTTCACACTGGTGTGGTGCGGGGCGGCGTCTGTTGCTGCCGTGGCGCTGTGTCTGCGGGCGGGTGCGGCCTATGGACTGGTTTGAGAGGCATTGGGGCCGCTCTGCCAGTGGGTCGCTCCCCTCCCCGTGGGCTCCTGTGTCGCGGCGGTGGTGGTCGCCGCCTGGTGCTACGCCATTTTATGCTAGGGACGTTAGGGACCCACTCTGACTAGGTGGCCTTGACGTGGCGAGTGGGCTTGTACTTTTTGATCAAAAATGTATACTAACAACCTGTTAGTTTTTGATATTGTGCTGAGAAGCAATCAGATCATTATACAAGATTGTAGATGTGCGCTATGTCTGTATTCTACTCGAATTCATATTGTGATTTCTATCTTCCCCCTTTTTTTTTTTGAACATGTGCTGCACTCTTCCCCACCCCCTCAGCCCAAACCTATATAGGTGGTAATTAGCCACACTAGGGCCATTTCACTCCTAGCAGCCTCCCAGTCTGACTGGGAGAGCATGGTAAGTGAGCCATTACGCCTTGTTCACACTGGTGAGGTGCGGGGCGGCGTCTGTTGCTGCCGTGGCGCTGTGTCTGCGGGCGGGTGCGGCCTATAGACTGGTTTGAGTGGCATTGGGGCCGCTCTGCCAGTGGGTCGCTCCCCCCCCCCTGTGGGCATTGGTGTCGCGGCGGTGGTGGTCGCCGCCTGGTGCTACGCCATTTTATGCTAGGGACGTTAGGGACCCACTCTGAATACGTGGCCTTGACGTGGCGAGTGGGTTTGTACTTTTTGATCAAAAATGTATACTAACAACCTGTTAGTTTTTGATATTGTGCTGAGAAGCAATCAGATCATTATGCAAGATTGTAGATGTGCATCATGTCTGTTTTCTACCCGAATTCATATTATAATATATACCGTGCCCCCTGAAATCCATTACAAGACATAGTGATCCCTGAAATACGGTAAGTTATAATACACACTGTAGCCCCTTAAATTATTTATAATGCACACAAGACCCCTGAAATTCATTATAGTAAACACTGTGACCACCTAATACTAATATATACTAATTTGATGTATATTGCCACATTTCAATTGTGCTATGAGAAGTGTCCCTTTGGTACTTTATGTAAATAAATCAGGCGTGGTGATGGTGCAGGGAAACAATATCTTGCAGAGCAGTTTGAATATCTATAGGTGGGGACTGCAGTGCTAACTCTACTTTCCTGCTGAGCAGTCTGCAACCTTGTGCTGACTGACATGACCGCATCACGACAGTGGATCTGAACATCCTTACAGCCTGTGTAGGGAATAGAGCTACATGTATAGTGTGTGTGTCACCTCCGAATGATCACCTCACATCCAACCCTATAGTGCCAATACATAGACAGCCTTCTAGAGCAGTGGTCTACAAACTGTGGACTTCCAGCTGTTGCAAAACTACAACTTCCAGCATGCTTCAGTGTCTGCAGCCTATATCCCCAAACTGTGCACCTCCAGCTATTGCAAAACTACAACTCCCAGCATGCCCGGACAGCCGCTGGCTGCTGGGAGTTGTAGTTTTGCAACATCTGGAGAGCCGCACTTTGGAGCAGGGCTGTGGAGTCGGTAGATAAATGTGGTTTTTTGTACTTCGGACTCCTCTGTATTAATATGTGAATGTATTTATAAACACTTACAGTTGAATCCAAGAAGCTGTTCCACCAAGTTCTTCTAAGCTCTTCTAGAGAGAGGTAGTTGGGCAGAAGCTGCTGCCTTCTCTTTTTTGTGTGCTGATCTGCTGCTGAAGATAGGGCAGCGGGAGGATCCAAAAAGGGGCATTTATTATAAAACATGATTTCCCTAGTAGAATCCCATAGTCATGTTTAAAGTTTAAGCTAACAATCGGAGTTTACAAGTTTTTATAGCCTTAGCTGAATGGCAGCAGTTTTTCCAATGGTTTGCAGCTTCAGTCTTGAACTATTGACCCTCCATTCCCTTCACTTATACAAGTGAATTGTCTCTAGTCCTGCGAAAAACATATTTACTTAATCCCTTATCAGTGAGAGACTAGGTTACCCATGGGTTCCCTGTAACAGCAGAACACAACACTATGGAAAGTATAAGTATTGCCGCTGGACATTTAAACTTGCTTTTTTTTTTATTCCAGTCTAAATTTAGTAGGAGTCGGTGCATTGTTTGCCGACTCCTACTTGTTTGCCCAGGGCAGCTGCCCTATAGAAGCCTGGCATTGGGTGGAGCGGGGAAAAGATAAGTATGCTGTGCGGCACCTAGGGTCCGTGACACTACCATTAGGGCTAGTCACCCAGATGAATCACTCATGCATTTCCATTGTTAATAACAGATACCTACTGGGTTTAATAATAAACTGGCATGTCTACATCAGAGGCCATTCATATCTTTATGTATAAACAAGCCATTTCATAAATGATAAATTAGATTCTAATGGATTAGATCTGCTCAATAATCACTTTTTCTGTATATTACTGGAAATGTACCAAACATAACAGTCAGACATTACACACAATAGAGAGAGAGGCCCCTCCCACTTATGCCATGTGTGGCGCAACATTCAAATAGATGGATGATCTACATATATATATATCTTTATGCTGGTGTCATCATCAATGAGATTTCAGGGTTCTATATATACAACACCTGGGGTTTATAAAACCTTGCTTTAAACCCCTTCTACAACTATTCCTTCCATGGCATGCGTTTGGTATCTTTATATAAGCAGCTGTCGGGTAAAAATCCTCTCCCTATATTAACCTTGTAGGTGCCTTAATTTATCAATCCAAGCAATGTTCTGCTAGTCGTTAAGGGTTAAAACAGCAGGAACTAAGCAGAAGGGATAGAAATCTGCTTTCCAAACTTAATCTCATTTAACATCTGATACGTGGGCGTCTTTTTATTGGGCAAAATAACATACATTCATGGCTATATTGAGAAATTTCAGCTTTCTATGTTGCAAAATGGGATTACTTTTCTCTGATAACATTCTCCATCATTATTACTAATAACAGTCCTATTTATTAAGACATGCAGGCCTCTTAATAAATGTGGGGCATCTTTGACTATCTGTGCACCCCCTCCCCTCACATACACACTGTTCCATGTATGCCAATTCCTGCCATAAATTATCATAAGGGGGCAAACTGTGAGCGCCCACAATCTCCTGCTAAGCCTGACCCACCTATTTAAACACCAAACGAGAGGCACAAAAATAGGAAACATTTACAACCCTTAATAAAGTATAGACGGAATGTACGTTGGGGCTGGTGAAGGCAAATTTAGATTATGGGTAAGCCATGCTGATAAAGAAATAAGTGCAAATATTGTTTATCCCATGAGATGAAATGTATGTAGATAGATCTTAGCAAGGTATATAGTGGATACCTGGATTATTTGTGTTTGGTACTGGTATTTAATAGTGTACATATATTGCCCCACAATTTTTTGGACTCATTTGCCATACTATCTCAGGACTGACCGGCGAATTGCAGGGCAGGGGGGTGAAAATTGAGATCCCCGTTCTCTGTCCGCCCCTTGAAGTCCGGGCAGCGGGGTAAAGATTGCGGCGGCAGTTACCTGCGGCAGACAGTGGGGGGACGGCGGCACACAGTGGGCGACCGGCGGCGGGGAGGACTGTGGCAGCAGAATGCAGGCGGCAGTGGCAGAGATAGAGGCAGCAGTGAAGATCTGGTAAGTGATTTTCACTGCTGCCTTGTAGTTTCACAACTACAACTCCCAGCATGCCCAGATAGCCGAAGGCTGTCTGGGCATGCTGGTAGTTGTAGTTTTGGAAGAGTGGTCGTTTTGCACTCTATAGAGTGGTCTCCAAACTGTGCACTTCCAGATGTGGCAAAACTTCAACTCCCAGTATGCGAAGACTGTCCAGCATGCTGAGCATTGTAGTTCGGCAAAATCTGAAGGGCCAACCTTCGGGTCTCCGGGCATGCTAGGAGTTGTAGTTTTGCAACAACTGGAGGCACACTGGTTGGGAAACACTTTCTGTTTCCTAACTCAGTGTTTCCCAACCCGTGTGCCTCCAGCTGTTGCAAAACTACAACTCCCAGCATGAATTAACAGGTCATGCATGCTAGAAGTTGTAGTTTTGCAACAGCTGGAGGTACACTGGTGCGGAAACACTGCGGTATTCTGTTACCTAAGTTAGTGTTTCCCAACCAGTGTGCCTCCAGCTGTTGCATAACTACAACTCCCAGCATGCACAGTCTGTCAGTGCATGCTGGGAGTTGTAGTTTTGCAAAAGTTGAAGGTTAGCCCCCGCCCATGTGAATGTACAGGGTACATTCACACGGGTGGGTTTACAGCGAGTTTGCCACTTTAGGTTTGAGCTGCAGCAAATTTTCCGCCGCAGCTCAAACTCCCAGCGGGAAACTCGCTGTGAACCCGCCCGTGTGAATGTACCCTAAAAACACTAAAACAACACAAAATGATCAGTAAAACACTACATATACATCCCCTTACACTGCCCCCCCCCCCCTAATAAAAATTTTAAACGCCTCATACGGCAGTGTTTCCAAAAAAGAGCCTCCAGCTGTTGCAAAATAACTCCCAGTATTGTCAGACAGCCATTGACTGTCCAGGCATGCTGGGAGTTTTGCAACTGCTGGAGGTGGTTTGGGGAACACTGCTGTCCCTATGCAAATCCCTAACTCAGGCCTCAAATGCGCATGACGCTTTCTCACTTCGGAGCCCTGTCGTATTTCAAGGCATCAGTTTAGGGTCACATATGGGGTATTTCCGTACTCACGAGAAATTGCCTAACAAATTTTGGGGGGGCTTTAAGGTAAAGTTGGGGTGTACACCAGCATGTTAGTGTAAAAAAAAAATTTACACTAATATGCTGGTGTTGCCCCATACTTTTCATTTTTACAAGAGGTAAAAGGAAAAAAAGACACCCAAAATTTGGAACGCAAGTACGGAAATACCCCATATGTGGGTGTAAAGTGATCTGCGGACGCACAACATGGCTCAGAAGTGAGATCGCACCATATACATTTGAGGTCTAAATTGGTGATTTGCACAGGGGTGGCTGATAGTTACAGCGGTTCTGACATAAATGCAAAAAAGAAAATACCCACATGTAACCCCATTTTGGAAACTTCACTCCTTACGGAACGTAACAAGGGGTATAGTGAGCCTTAATACCCCGAAGGTGTTTGACAAATTTTCGGACATGAAAATGAAAAATCAGATTTTTTTCACTAAAATGCTGGTGTTACCCCAAAGTTTTTATTTTCATAAGGGGTAATAGGAGAAAAAGCCCCCTAAAATTTGTAACACCATTTCTTCTGGGTATGTAAATACCCCATATGTGGATGTAAAGTGCTCTGTGGGTGAACTACAATGCTCAGAAGAGAAGGGGCGCCATTGGGCATTTTGAGAGAGAATTTGGCTGGAATAGAAGGCCATGTGTGTTTACAAAGTCCCCATAGTGCCAGAACAGTGCCCCCCCCCCCCACATGTGACCCCATTTTGTAAACTACACCCCTCAAAGAATTTAATAAGATGTACAGTAAGCATTTACACCCCACTGGCGTTTGACAGATTTTTTTGAACAGTGGTCCGTGAAAATGAAAAATTTAATTTTTTATTTGCACAGCCCACCGTTCAAAAATTTAGCCCCAAGACAAGCACAAATCCTTCCTAAGCATGTCCATTACTGTCTGCCAGGTATGTACTAAAATCACCTTATGGTGGATAACCCCTTTAAGGCTCACTATACCCCTTGTAACATTCCTTGAGATGTGTAGTTTCCCAAATAGTGTGCCATGTGTCAATAGTGTGCCATTCTTTTTGCTGTTATGGCACCATAGGGGCTTCCTAAATGAGACGTGCCCCCCAACAACCATTTCAGCAAAATTCACTCTCCAAAATTCCATTGTCGCTCCTTCCCTTCTGAGCCCTCTGGTGCACCCACAAAGCACTTTACATCCACATATGAGGTATTTCCTTGCTCAAAGGAAATGGGGTTACAAAGTTTGGGGGACATTTTTACCTATTACCCCTTGTGAAAATGAAAAATTTGGGGTTGCACCATCATTTTAGTGAAATTTTTTAAATTCATTTTCACGTCCAACTTTAGTGAGTGAAAATTCATCAAACACTGGGGTGTTAGGGCTCACTGTACCGCTTGTTACGTTCCTTGAGGGGTGTAGTTTCCCAAATAGTTTGCCATGTGTTTGTTTTTTGTTTTTTTGCTGTTCTGGCACCATAGGGGCTTCCTAAATGCGACATGCCCCCAAAAACCCATTTCATCATTCGCTCTCCAAAATCCCATTGTTGCTCCTTCCCTTCTGAGCCCTCTACTGCACCGCGGAACACTTTACATCCACATATGAGGTATTTCCTTACTCAAGTGAAATTGGGCTACAACCTTTGGTGGACATTTTTTTTACCTATTATCCCTTGTAAAAATGGGAAAAAAAATGGGTCTACAAGAAAATGTTAGTGTAAAAAATAAAGATTTAGAATTTTCTCCTCCAATTTGCTGCTATTCCTGTGATACACAGTTAACAAGGGTTAACAAACTTTATGAATGTCATTTTGAATACTTTAAGGGGTGCAATTTTCATTATGGGGTCCATTATAGGGTATCTCTAACATAAAGAGCCTCAAATTCACTTTGAAACTGAACTGGTCCCTGAAAAATTCATATTTTGAAATTTTAATGAAAATTTTTTAAATTGCTGCTAAACTAAAATGCCCTATTCGGCTAAGTTTCTACTTGTTTTTTTTTTTTTTTAAACGCCAATTCTGCCGCATGGCGTTTTTGCGGCCAAAAAACACTGTGGCCAGATGTTAGCTGTAAATCAATGAGAAATCGCAAAATAATTTTTCCACTTGCCGTTTTTCAGTTTGGCGTTTTTTTTTATTTTTTATCCTTTTGGCGTTTTTTCGCTCTTTTTTGGTGTTTTACCGCTCCTTGGCGGTTTTGCTAAATCGCAGCATGTTGAGCCACTGGCGTTTTTTCCCCTGAAATCGTGGTGTTTTTCTCCCATAGAAGTCTGGGAGTAAAAAACGCCAAGAAAAACGTCATGTGGGTTTTAACTTTGGCATTTTTTCAGGCTGTTTTTATTCTGTTTTGGACTTTAGTGATCCAAAAAAGTGATGGAGATACCTTTTTAATAAAATTTCGTAGAGTACCATTAAAAAAAATAATAAAAAAGATACAGTAGTTATGGAAAAAATTGTATTTAACGAAATGAATCTTTTTTTATAACAATATTTTTATAAATTTTTAAACAGGGATCAATTTATGTGGCGGGCAGGGCACTAAAAATGTAGCCGGCAATAATAAAAATGTAGTGTGTGAGTTTTTCACTTTTTATTCTTTCTTTTTTTAGGTGGTACTACTACTCCCAGCATGGAACACACACTGTTCCATGATGGGAGTAGTAGTACCTGTACTAATTGACAGATTACCCCGGGTTCCGTTGCGATCCTCCTGTATAATTTATAGACCGGCTGCTTATCTATGGTCCCCTGCACTGCCGTATATATACACCTATTCATATTTCCCGCAGAGAGCTGTGATTGGCCAGATGGTTCCAGCCAATCACAACTCTCTGTGGGAAATATGAATAGGTGTATATATACGTCAGTGCAGGGGACCATAGAAGAGCGGCTGCCCACATCTATACATTATACAGGAGGATCAGAGCGGGTGTCAGGAGTGACATCCACTGTAGGTACTACAGCTCTCAACATGGAACAGAGTGTGCTCCATGATGGGAGTAGAAGTACCTGCAGTTAAGGAAAGATCACAGCGGATGTCACTCCTGACATCCGCTGTGATCGTCCTATCTATTGCAGAGATGCGGAGCGGCTCTATACAGCGCTCGCATCTCTACACTATACTCCAGCCAGTGATGTGAATATTTCCCTCTGAGAGCTGTGATTGGCTGCTACCATCCGGCCAATCACCACTCTGGGCGGAAAATATGAATGAGTGATGTTCTATTCACATCACTGGCCGGCCGGAGTATAGTGCAGAGATGCGAGCTCTGTATAGAGCCGCTCCCCATCTCTGCTATATTATGGATGATCGCATCGGGTGATATGTCTATTAGTACAGGTACTACTACTCCCATCATGGAACAGTGTGTTCCATGCTGGGAGTAGTAGTACTACCTGTAAAATGTCAAAAAAGAGAGAGAAAAAAAGTGAAACACACACACTTTATTAAAAATTAATTAAAATTTCGTTATAAAAATATTAATTTAGCTAAATTAATTTTTTTCCATCTTTTGCATCCTTTTTTTTTGTTTTTTGTTTTTTTATACCCAACAAAAAAAAAAAAAAAAAGCCAAAGGGGCCAAAAATGCAGTTTCCACACAAGTGAAAAAACACCAGACGCGGGAAATTGCAGTGGCAATTTTTCCAGTGCTGTGGAGTCGGACGAAATTTTGGGTACCTGGAGTCGGAGTCGGCAAACAATGCACCGACTCCGACTCCTACTAAATTTAGATTGCAAACTCAAAATCGTCCGCGGCTGATGGAGGTGCAAACAAACAGGGTCCTAGACTCGGTTATTGTGAAACGGGAATCTGCTGGAGTTATATCTTGGCTGTACGGTGAGCTATTGAGTTTTTACCATGAACGGTTCCCTTTAACGGTCCGACATAAGTGGGAGAGAGACCTTGGTGGGCTGAGTGATGAGGAATGGTGTATGGTCTTGTCGCTTACCCCGTCGCTGTCTCTGTCGGAGGCTAACAGGCTGTCACAGCTGTTCTTTCTACATAGGGTGTATAAGACCCCTCTGTTCTTATATAAGGTTGGTGTTCGGTCCGACTCTGCCTGCCCTAGGTGTGGGGAGCTGGAGGCTCACTTGCTTCACTTGATGTGGGAGTGCCCCGTTTTAGATGCTTATTGGGCTGATGTGTTGCGCCTTGTCAGGGATGTTTATGGGGTTACTCTGCTTAGAGAACCTAAGGTATGCTTACTTGGTCTTATTGGATGTGATAGGGAACCTTCCATGAGAGAGGTGGGGATCTTACGTGTGCTGTACCAAGCCAGGAAACTCATTGTGCAGTATTGGATTAGGCCGGCTCCTCCTGGTGTAGCTGATCTTATTAACAGAATTGGATAAAGGGATTAACGCTTGGAGAAAGGGATATATATATTAAACGTAACGTTGAACGGAAATTTGATAATATTTGGGGACCCTGGGTACACCATTTTGACCCCCCGAGGACTGGTTCGTAATTGCTTGTGACCTCTCGGCCTGTGTTTCTCTTGGGATTGGCTTATGGTCTGGGGACTCTCTGTATGTGACTTCACTCTCTTCCTTGTCTGCCCTTTTCTTTCTCTCCTCTTCTGGTGGCTGTGTTGGATTGCCTGGGGGTGCTGCATGCTGGAGTCGTGTGCGCTGGGATTGGGGGAGTCTCCCTATTGGAATATGAGTATTTTGAAACCTATAGTTTACTGCTTGTGTATATTCCTGCTCCTGCAGAGGGAAGTGACGGATTGTCTGTATGTACGGGGGGTGGGGGGTTTATTGTTGGGGAAATGTTGTTGTATGTTTAAAAGTGGTTAAACTATTAATAAAAATATCTGATTTAAAAAAAAAAAAAAATTAGATTGCAATAAAAAAAAAGCAAGTTTATATGTCCCAATTCACAAAAAGTTATAATTAATGACTTCTCTACTGTAAGAATAAAGACCAATGCATGCAGTGCCCCACGTAACAGCAAAACGAATATGTTAAGTGACCGTGAAGAAGCATGCTTTTCCTGTGCTTCACTATATGGCACGCAACGCATAATTAGGAGCGGCAATACTTATACTTTCCATAGTGTTATGTTCTGCTGTTACAGGGAACCCATGGGTAACCTAGCCTCTCACTTATAAGGGATTAAGTAAATATGTTTTTTGCGGGACTAGAGACACTTGTATAAGTGAAGGGAATGGAGGGTCAATAGTTCAAGACTGAAGCTGTAAACCATTGGAAAAACTGCTGCCATTCAGCTAAGGCTATAAAAACTTGTAAACTACGATTGTTAGCTTAAACTTTAAACATGACTATGGGATTCTACTAGGGAAATCATGTTTTATAATAAATGCGCCTTCCTGGTTCCTCCCACTGCCCTATCTTCAGCAGCAGATCAGCACACAAAAAGGAGAAGGCAGCAGCTTCTGCCCAACTACCTCTCTCTGCTAGAAGAGCTTAGAAGAACTTGGTGGAACAGCTTCTTGGATTCAACTGTAAGTGTTTATAAATACATTCGCATATTAATACAGAGGATTCGGAGTCGGAAGTACAAAAAACTGCTGAGTCGGAACAATTATCTACCGACTCCACAGCCCTGTTTTTTTCAGGCGTTTTTTTCAAACCAGAAAACGCAGGACAAAAAACCTTAGCCTAATGTCTTCAAAAAGTAAAAACATGTCAACTTTATGATGCAAACACAAACATATTGTATATGTGAATCAACATATAATTTATTTGGTATGTCCACTTTCCTTACAAGCAGAGAGCTTCAAAGTTCGAAAGATGCAATATTTTCAAATTTTTCATGAAATTTTGGATTTTTTCACCAAGAAATGATGCAAGTATCAATAAAAAATTACCACTAACATAAAGCAGAATATATCACAAAAAAATTCTAAGAATCGAATTCATAAGTTAAAGCATCCCAGAGTTATTAATGCTTAAAGTGACAGTGGTCAGATGTGCAAAAAACGGCTGCGTCCTTAAGGTCAAAATGGTCTGCGTCCTTAAGGGGTTAAACAATCCGGATCGTACACAGGAAACTCACAGGGATCAGTCAGAGATGAAATCATAAATATAGGCACAAGCCAATACATGGAATTCATCAATAGATTATCACACTGAAGGATGTGGATGCTGAAAAAAACACAATAATGCTTAATTACCAGGGAGTGGGTAGAGTTGGTATTAAAAGGGGGGCAGGTTTTGGGTGTATGCACTGTCCCTTTAAATTACAGGAGGAGCACACACCCTATGGGCTAGGACTCAAACTGCAGGGTGAGAGACAGATGCAGCATGGTAGTGATTAGAGATGAGCGAACTTACAGTAAATTCGATTTGTCATGAACTTCTCGGCTCGGCAGTTGATGACTTATCCTGCATAAATTGGTTGAGCTTTCAGGTGCTCCGGTGGGCTGGAAAGAGTCTCCTAGGACTGTATCCACCTTTTCCAGCCCACGGGAGCACCTGAAAGCTGAACTAATTTATGCAGGATAAGTCATCAACTGCCAAGCCGAGAAGTTCGTGACGAATCAAATTTACTGTAAGTTCGCTCATCTCTAGTAGTGATGGCTGGAAGCAGAGAGCAGTGCAGACCAGAACTCCCAGCATGCCCAGACAGCTGTAGGGCAGTGTTTCCCAACCAGGGTGCCTCCAGCTGTTGCAAAACTACAACTTCAGCATGCCCAGATAGCCAACTACAATTGTCTATGGCCAAAAAAAGATCAAAATGGATGATAATGGCTTCATTGTATCCTTCATGGATAATGTAAAAATAGGAGCAATGACACCAGTGTAAACAGACCATTAAAAATTGTCGACCAGTAAAATGGCCATATTTTTATTGTGCAGTGTGAATTTGTGTTCCTTGTAGTTGTTTGGTTTTAGTGATGTTTTTTATTGCTACCAGGTAAAGCTTTTTTCATTAGTAAAGCAGTTTTTATAGTACTCCATAAACTTGGTTACCATGGCAACGATATGTCAGATGATAAGAATACATGTCGGTGAGAAATACACATCGCATAAGAGATAAAACGTATCACACCCACGTGAAGTATTACTTGCTTGTATTGCAATTTTTATCCATTTAAACGTGTTAAAGCAGAAAAGTGAATGAGGCTGAGATACAATGCCAAACGGCCCAAGGACTAGAGCAGTGGTCTTCAACCTGCGAACCTCCAGATGTTGCAAAACTACAACTCCCAGCATGCCCGGACAGCCGTTGGCTGTCCGGGCATGCCAGGAGTTGTAGTTTTGCAACATCTGGAGGTTCGCAGGTTGAAGACCACTGGTATAGGAGGTAAAACTCATGTGTCTCCGCCGCTCCGGACCCATCACCGCTGCCCTGAATGTTGCCCTCCATCGCTGTCGCCGCGTCCCGGAGGTGTCCCCTTCGCTCCAGAATGTTTCTGCTGCCCGATATCATCGCTCTCCGTCGCCGCCATCACGTCGCTACGCACGCTCCTATTGGATGACGGGGCGGCGTGCGCGACGATGTGACGACAACGAAGGAGAGCGCCGGCCATGCAGGGGATCCCGGCACGGAGCAGACACCGAAGAGGCAGGTAAGGTCCCTCCCGGTGCAGCCGGGTTAGTGTCACTTTCGCTTCAGACGTGGCGGTCAGCTTTGATCGCCGCGTCTGAAGGGTTAATACAGGGCATCACCGCGATCGGTGATGTCCTGTATTAGCCGCAGGTCCCGGCCGTTGATGGCTGCACGGACCGCTGCGATAGGGGTGTATTTGCCGTATAAGACGCACCAACTTTCCCCCCCCCCCCAGTTTTGGGGAAGGAAAAGTGCGTCTTATACGGCGAAAAATACCGTACTTTTCATAGCCCGGCCCGCTCCCTTTTACAGGGGGCGCTATTGTTGCTAATAGATTGGCTGCATGGTTCCTGCACAACATCATTGTCCTCATGGAAGGTAACTTCATCACTCAATAAAAGGCTCCATATCCCTTCCGCACTTGCAGTGCAATGTCAGCAGCTCTTATCCATAACTCTAGGTCCTGTGCTGTGTAACATATGAGATGATACAGGTGTAGGGCCCGTGCACACTATGGAATATCCACTTGGAGAAATTCATGGTTGAGATTCCTGTGCAGCAGCCTCTCTTTTTTTTTTTTCATTGTGATACAGCTGCATTGTACAGACTGCGGAAATTCTAATTCTGGAGTCCACCAAAAGAATGAACATGTTTATTCTTTAGGCGGAATACCATTTGGAACTGCATTGCATTCATTACGGCGGCGCCTGCTCACATGAATTGTCTGCCCGTAATTTCTCTGAAGCTGACAGCTACACTAGAATAATGCTAGGCCTCGTTCACACTGTGGAATTTCCAAGTGGAATCTGGCAGAAAAATTCCACTTGGAAATTCTGTTGCAACAGAGTCCCATTTCAATGAGATTCCGCTACATCGTGCACACAGTGAAATTTATGCGGCGGAAATATCTGCTGCAGAAATTCTCATCCTGGTTAATTCTTTCTGCAGAACCTGCTTGGATATGCATTGTCGTCTATGGAGATGGTGCATTTCCGATCGGTCCTAGCGATGGCAGGTTGTGCGGACGCCCACTGTCTGTGGAATGTCCTCTGTAAATTTTCTAGACAGACATCCCACAAAAAATCTGCCACATTACCATACCCTATACTGCAAGTTCAGAGAGGATATGGTGCCCTAGGGCCCTGTTACATAGGGGGATTGGGTGATTTTGCTCAGTATTGTAGGGCCAGTGATCAGCTGACCCAACGGTTGATTGAGTCATTTTGACCTGTCAAAAAATCCTCAGCCAAACATCTCACATGTAATAAGGGATGTGCTGCCTATGACTGCAGCAAAGGGCCTGCAAAAATAATCAAATAATCCCTTCTGCACCCCTCCCCACCTGCTGCTCGGGCCATATAAATGCTCTGTAAACAAGCGCCAATCTTCTTTTAGGTTACATTCACACATACAGGGTCTGCTGCAGATGTAACTAAATGATTGAACACAGCATTAAAATGGTATTCCAGGATTTTTTTTCTTTTGACTATGCTACAGGGGCTGTAAAGTTAGTGAAGTTAATAATATAGTATCTGTACCTGTGTGTGACGGTGGTCTCGCAATTGTTATGTGATCTTTGCCATAATATTTATTTATAACAGCAAACAAAATTAAGTTGTCTCAGGTTTTCCCAGGTTGCAGTGCAGTTAGAGACATTACATCACTAGTCTGGTAATGACAAGGACCCTGTCGGAGTACCTCTTTAAGACTGTGTTGCACCAGTTTTCCTAACATCACCTCTAAGGCCATGTTCACAAGATGGAATTTCTGTGTGGAATTCAGCAGGAGAATTCTTCACAGACATTCCGCTGCAGCAGAGTCCCATTGGTTTCAATGGGATTCTGCAGCTCTGGGCACACAGCGGAATTTCCAAGGTAGATGTTTCTGCTGCGGAAATCCTGATTTCAGAGTCCGCAGAAAGAAAAGACATGTCTATTCTTTCTGCGGAGTCCGCACGGAAATTCATTGGCGTCTATTAGACGGCACATTTCCGAGGGGTTCTTGCACCGGTATGTTCTGCCAGCGCTCCGATGTCGGTGGAATGTCCGCACAGAAATGTTCTTTGTCTGAACATAGCCTACTACACTAGTACAAAGTCTTTTATTAGAATATTTTTAAATCTGAAGCTGCGTTCACAAGGTGCTCTTTTTCCACGCTTTTGATTAAAAAATTTCCTGTGATTTTGTAGTGAAATCACTGCAAAAATTCGATAATTTTACAGCGAGTGGGCAAATCACTGTAAAATAGTACAATTTTTTGCTGCGTTTTTTCCAGAATCACAGAAAAAAAACACATTAAAAACCGTGTGAACAGAGCCTGAAATGACTGTTGTGTCTTCATTTGCTAGTAAAGTATATACAATAAATCCTAAATGTTTCTGAAAACATTCATTTTCTATGTCATTAACACATGCGCTGTTTTATAGTTCCTCTAGCAACTCCCAGGGGTAGAAATCGGCTGCCAAAACTATTACAGGAGGAGATTTCCTTTTTGCATCAATACGATTCAAGATTAACACCCAATGAACCAATTCGAGGGAAGGTAAGAAAATACAGAATTCTTCAAGATTTGCCCAAGCATCCTATAAGCCCCATGGTCCATTATAGTAAATTGCTAATGTGCTTTCCTTTCTTTATTAATGGGAAGGTTTATAGTATGTGAATTGTGTAAAGTCTACAGGACCTGAAGTAGAAGCCCCTTCATACACGGGGGGGGAGTAAGGTGTAAACTTAGGATTTACAGCAGGATACATTGGTCTCTTGTTGATTTTACCAGTAAAAGCCTTTGCTTAAAACTACGTTAATAGTAAATTAATTCATGTCAATGGGCCTGACTGCTTTACAAGGCAAACCAAGTTTTTGTGTCAGTATAAACTCTTAGGCCTCTTTCACATATAGCTCCGCTATATGGAGCTACATACATGTATGTCAAAAAAACAAGAGTTTAGTGGTGACCAAGTGGAATCAGTTGTACTCCGACCCGTTTTGGGGGCCGTTCCATGCAAAAAAGAGCCTAACAGACCCTGAATTTACATTTAGTACCCTGTTTCCCCGAAAATAAGCCCTAGCTGGATTATCGGGGTTGGCTGCAATATAAGCCCTACCCCGAAAATAAGACCTAGGTCGGTGGTCTTCAACCTGCGGACCTCCAGATGTTGCAAAACTACAACTCCCAGCATGCCCGGACAGCCGTTGGCTGGGAGTTGTAGTTTTGCAACATCTGGAGGTCCGCAGGTTGAAGACCACTGACCTAGGCAATGCCCTGGCTGCAAATATTAAAAAACAAACTTTAACTTACCGTACCTTCGTACTCCTTTCCCCCGTTGGGACGTCTCAGAGCCTTCAGCCTATCACCGGCCGCAGCGATGTCCCACCTCGGCCAATGATAGGCTGAGCGCATTGTCATGTGAGGAGCCGGCCGACTTCTTACATGACAGTGGGCTCGGCCTATCATCGGCCGAGGCGGGACATCGCTGCGGCCGGTGATAGGCTGAAGGCTCTGTGACGTTCCCATCCCCAGGAAGCTGCAAGAACAGCGGAGGGACCATGAGGCCGGTTCCTTAGCAAGGGGGGAACGGAGGACGAAGGTAGAGTTAAAATTTGTTTTTTAATATTTGCAGCCCGGGCACAGGAATACAAAGAACAAGAAGTGCTAATTATTTGGCAGAGGGGGAGAGAAGCTGTGCTCGAGGGTGACATACGATTAGTCTCCCGATGTGGGGTGCAGCGCTGGGCTGATTAACCGGTGGCGGGGGACGTTGGGGGGGGGGGAAGAGCTGCACCCATCACATGATGATGATGGGGAGGAGGGTAAATATTGTTAAATGTTGTTCAATGTACATACCGTAAATAAATAAGCCCTACCCTGAAAATAAGCCCTAGTGTGTTTTTTGTGACTAAAATTAATATAAGACCCGGTCTTATTTTTGGAGAAACACGGTAGCAAGCTGATATTTATGCCATGAGCCAATACAACATAAAACAAAGCTGCAATTGCTGCAATAAGTATCTAATTTCAGTTCCTACTTTGCATTTGACTCTATATATTTTCATACATATGAATGCGAAAGCAGACATTTAAGCGCCCACATTGTACCCAGAAATACCCCTAAATTAAACATAGAAACACCCATTTAATTTAAATAAACACTGCCTATTTTACGGCCCGAAATGTTGGAAATCCCCGCTAAAAATTGAACTGTTGAGTGGAGTGGTGAGGAATAAAGACTAGGACATACAGTCATGGCCGTAAATGTTGGCACCCTGAAATTTTTCAAGAAAATGAAGTATTTCTCACAGAAAAGGATTGCAGTAACACATGTTTTGCTATACACATGTTTATTCCCTTTGTTTGTATTGGAACTAAACCAAAAAAGGAGGAAAAAAAGCAAATTGGACATAATGTCACACCAAACTCCAAAAATGGGCTGGACAAAATTATTGGCACCCTTAACTTAATATTTGGTTGTACACCCTTTGGAAAAAATAACTGAAATCCGTCCCTTCCTATAACCACCAATAAGCTTCTTACACCTCTCAGCCGGAATGTTGGACCACTCTTCCTTTGCAAACTGCTCCAGGTCTCTCTTATTGGAAGGCGCCTTTTCCCAACAGCAGTTTTAAGATCTCTCCACAGGTGTTCAATGGGATTTAGATCTGGACTCATTGCTGGCCACTTCAGAACTCTCCAGCGCTTTGTTGCCATCCATTTCTGGGTGCTTTTTGACTTATGTTTGGGGCCATTGTCCTGCTGGAAGACCCAAGATCTCGGATGCAACCCCATCTTTCTGACACTGGGCTGTACAGTACGACCCAAAATCGTCAGATCGTCAGATTTCATGATGCCTTGCACACATTCAAGACACCCAGTGCCAGAGGCAGCAGAACAACCCCAAAACATCATTGAACCTCCACCATATTTCACTGTAGGTACTGTGTTCTTTTCTTTGTAGGCCTCATTCCGTTTTCGGTAAACAGCAGAATGATGTGTTTTACCAAAAAGCTCTATTTTGGTCTCATCTGTCCACAAGACATTTTCCCAGAAGGATTTTGGCTTACTCAAGCTCATTTTGGCAAAATGTAGTCTTGCTTTTTTATGTCTTTGTGTCTCCTGCCAGAACGTTTCATTTCATTTAAATATCGACTGACAGTTTGCGCTGACACTGATGCTCTCTGAGCCTGCAGAACAGCTTGAATATCTTTGGAACTTGTTTGGGGCTGCTTATCCACCATCTGGACTATCCTGTGTTGACACCTTTCAAAGGCAAATCTAGATCTCTGGAGATGTACTTGTAACCTTGTGATTGTTGATATTTTTCCACAATTCCTTAGACAGTTCTCTTCTCCCCTTTCTGTTGTCCATGCTTAGTGTGGCACACACAGACACAATGCAAAGACTAAGTGAACCTCTCTCCTTTTTATCTGCTTTCAGCTGTGATTTTTAGATTGCCCACACCTGTTACTTGCCCCAGCATCACATGCTTGAAACAATCTTATTTTTCCACAATTTTGAAAGGGTGCCAATAATTTTGTCCAACCCATTTTTGGAGTTTGGTGTGACATTATGTCCAATTAGCTTTTTTTTCCTCCCTTTTTTGGTTTAGTTCCAATACACACAAAGGGAATAAACATGGGAATAGCAAAACATGTGTTACTGCAATACTTTTCTGTGAGAAATGCTTAATTTTCTTGAAAAATTTGAGGGGTGCCAACAATTACAGCCATGACTGTATACATGTATAGACTATACCTTTGGATAAGTAACAATTGCCAAAGTGGTGCCTGGGAATTCCCATTGTATAGATTAGCTGTCTGGCTTTTCTTGACGCCACCACTGTCTTCCTCAGTCTGCCATGGTTTCTTTGTAAATATTTTTATTAAGAAAATACAGGGTCCAGCTATGTCTACAAAAGTCCGGTACCCTGTAGAGTCTTTTTTTTTTTATAACTAGTGTAGAGGGATGTGGCATGATACTTCCTATAGTCCTTGTGAAGTCCATGGGTGCTACCTAAGGAAGTTGGTTAAGGTACCAAGAATGAGTGTAGCGAGTGGTACACATTTACAATGACCCTACTTCTGTGATAGATATCTGTTGGGCCAATAGCTATTCCTCTTACGCTCCCCATATACTTGCATGCTAGGTTTGGCTGAACATGCATGTGTTCCTAATGGGAATACAGGGATAGGATGGTGTCGGATACCTCTGGAAGTGGCTTATCTATCTTGAAATCATGAGGATCAGCCAGTCTTTAGATCTTTCTTTTTCCAGTGTAAACTTAGACCAGACAGTCTAAGAATGCAATAGACTTATCAAAGTGGTTCAGGCTGTTTGGAAAATCTCTCATATTCTTAGACTAGCTAGTGTAAGCTTAGACCAGTGTTTTCCAAACAGTACGTCTCCAGCTGTTGTAAACTACAACTTCCAGCATGTCCAGAGAGCTGGAGGCTGTCCAGCCATGCAGAGAATTGTAGTTAATCGTATCTGTCGGGAACCCGCCAAAAACGGGATGTTGGCATATACTGTTAACGGGAGCAGCGGACCCCATTCACTTTTATGGCCAAAAGGAGTCACCTAGTTAGCTATTTCAAAAGGACAACCGTCCTCATCATAAGTCTGCTAAAATAGGGAATACGTCCCGAATGGAGTCAATATGGGTGACCCCGTATGACCATAGAAGTAAATGGGGTCAGTTGCTCCCGTTAACAGTATATACCTCGGCATCCCGTTTTCAGCAGGGTGTTGACGGATGCGATTAGCGGTGACAGGAGCGTAGTGTGTTCATACCCTTAGGCCTGCTATAAGTTGGCTTCAACTGAGCCAGAATGTTGTGCCAGAATTCTGGCAGATTTTTACACCCCTTACCCTTTTTTCTGAGACCATACCCTTTTTTCAGGAAAGATAAAAAGTTTCTAAAATTCATAATAATTGTGACCTGAGTCATATAAGACAGTTTTTGGTGCAAGCTATACCAGAACTTTGGTGCATTTGCTATAGTCATTTTGCTCTATCACCTCTCAGGGGAGAGCACATACTCTCACCATACATATAATATAGTTGTCTCTTTCCACTAAAATTGTGGGTTCAGACGACTTTGTTCTTATGTGTATGATCAACTTTAGATGTTGGGTCGTGAGAGTTGAAGAGATGGGAACTCTCTAAAACATAACACCACAAAAAAAAAAACATTTGCCTGGCATTTGCTTTACTTTACACATGTATTATGCACCTAGTTTACTTTTTCTTATGTAATGATATTAGCCAGCACAGTGTGTACAGACCGGATGTAGAACTACTTTTACCATTAAAGGGGTATTCCAGGATTTTTTTTTTTAACTATGCTACAGAACCTGTGTTTGATGGTGTCAGAACCTGTGTGTGATGGTGGTCTCACAATTCCTCTGTGATTTTTGCCCCAATGTTTATTTTTAACAGTATACAAAATGTTTTCCAGGTTGCAGTGTGGCCCGAGACATTACATCACTAGTCAGGTGTTCAAAGGGAGCCTGTCTTTTCTTCAATGTGTGGAGCGACTGGGTGGGAGGGAGATCAATCTGCAAGGAATTGTAGTTTTGCAACAACTGGAGGCACCCTGGTTAGAAAACACTGGTCTATTGCATGGAAGGAAGCACAGGTGTGGTGTCTGATGTGTGGGAGAGAGAAAAGTTACATCACACTTACAAACAAGGAATCATGGAACTTGTAGTTGGAGGGAGGGAACTACAACAGGAAATAGCCATTTTACAAAAGGATAGCCTCAGTGATATGGAAATCTCACAACACAGCCATTTAGCCCCAAGACAAGCACATATCCTTTCTAAGCATGTCCATAACTGTCTGGCAGGTAAGTACTAAAATCACCTTATGGTGGATAACCCCTTTAGGTAACCCTTAAGTATAATCCTCATTTTCTTTTTCTAACAGTGGAATGTGGGTTGTGGGCAGTGACAGAGCAAATGCAAACACAGGAGTAACAACAAGCAGGGTAGACTTTCATTCATGTAGAAAATAGTAATATTTTCATTTTACAAGCGTCGGAGGGCCAACAAAAACAGAAAACTAAAATAACATGAACTTGAATAGTATCTAAGAGCTTCGGCGAAGTGTCTCGGAGGTCCTGTTATTAACTGGCCCCAAGGCTCTTCTGTATTTCGTAGGCTTAGATGTTGCTCCTATGTGTCATGGTCATATGGGTAGGAGGGCTTCACTGACAGGTCATTATGTCATCTCCACCGGTTCTTAGACCCCAGAATGATGTCCTGGAGAATCATATAAACATATGGAGGTTTGGCCCGAATTTCAGCTCAGTTCACAGCTGCACTTTCTTTCTGCCTCTGTTCCTCTGGCTAATGTCAACTTTGTTTCCTTTTTCAGCGTCATGGAGGCTTTGTGTGGAGAGAGATAAAAACAGAGAGTGGTTCAGCCGTTCCTCAGGGAACCAGGCTGTTCCTAAATGCCACAGGGTCACATGCACTCAATAGCTACAAACAGAAAGAGGAAACTCAGTGGAAAGCAGCATGACCTCACCCAATATCTGCCTGCATGGTTCCCAGCAGATGTTTTACGGCTGAAGCTCATTTCTCAAAAAACAGAATTCAGGGAAGAGCCAAAGACCTATCCCTAAAGTACAGGACAGACCGGGCAGTTCTCAGACATCCAGAAGAAATTCCCAGTCCTCTACTTGTAAAGTATTATCAAGACAGCTAGAGGAATCCAATGGGATATATGACTTTCTTCCTGCACATTTATAAGGCCTACAGCCGAATCATTGTGCAAACCTGACAGCAAACACTATCTGAAATCAATGTATTGGCTACATCTATAAAGTATATGGAAAATTATTCCTGTTTTACCCTTTTTATGTGTGCCTCCAAAAAGTCCTAAAGCGTTTAAAGGGTTACTCCGCCCCAAGACATCTTATCCCCTATCCAAAGGATAGGGGATAAGATGTCAGATCGCCGTGCTCCCGCTGCTGGGGAGCCCCGGGATCCCCGCTGCGGCACTGCGCTATCATTACAGCACAGAGCGAGTTCCCTCTGCACGTAATGATGGGCAATACAGGGGCCAGAGCATCATTACGTCACGGCTCCGCCCCATCGTGACGTCACGGACCGCCCCTTTCAATACAAGTCTATGGGAGGGGGCGTGGCGGTCATCACGCCCCCTGCCATAGACTTGCATTAAGGGGACGGGCTGTGATGTCACGAGGGGCGGAGCCATGACGTCACGCTGCTCCATCCCCTGTATCGCCCGTCATTACGCACAGAGCGAACTCGCTCTGTGCAGTAATGATAGTGCAGTGCCGCAGCGGCAATCCCGGGGGTCCCCAGCAGCGGGACCGCGGCGATCTGACATCTTATACCCTATCCTTTGGATAGGGGATAAGGTGTCTAGGGGCGGAGTACCCCTTTAATCTAAATAATAATAAAGTGGTGTTGTACAGTGACCCCCCGACCTACGATGGCCCCGACATACGATCATTTCAACATACGATGGCCTCTCAGAGGCCATCGCATGTTCATGCAGCATCAACATACAATGCTTTTGTATGTCGGGGCCATCGCATAAACGGCTATCCGGCAGCGCAGACTTCTTCAGCTGCCGCCGGATAGCCGTTTACAGTGTCCCGTGTGGTCCGCTGACGATCACTTACCTGTCCTCGGGGCTCCGGCACGTCCTCTTCGGGATCCCCTGCATCGTCGGCGCTCTCCATCATCGTCATCACGTCGCTGCACACGCCGTCCCGTCATCCAATAGGAGCGGCGTGCGTAGCGACGTGATGGCGGCGATGGAGAGCGAGGATGCCGGGGAAGCAGAGGCCTTGCCGAAGCGTCGGGGACACCCCGGGGACGCGGCGACAGCGATGGAAGGCGACATCCCGGGCAGCGGTGACGGTCCGGAGCGGCGGGGACAGGTGAGTATAACTTCCTCTACCATTGGTATACAACCTGCGGAGCGCAGTTTGTAGACCACTGTCCTATACTTTACATTGCACGGATCCCTCAACATACGATGGTTTCAACAAACGATGGTCCGTTTGGAACGGATTACCATCGTATGTTGAGGGACCACTGTATTATGTTTGTATTTTATAATAGTGCATGTCCATATAGTGGAGACCCTTTTTGGAGTTAAAGGGGTTGTCCCACAGTTAAAGGGGTATTCCAGGAATTTTTTTATTTTATTATGCTACAGGGGCTGTAAAGTTAGTGTAGGTCATAATACAGTGTCTTTACCTGTCTCTAACGTCTGGTCTCGTATTCTTATGTGATGTTTTCTCTGGATGTTCATTTTTAACAGCATACAAAATGAGCCCTGTCTCGGGTATTTCCCAGGATGCAATGCGTCGAGACCTGACATCACTAGTCAGGTGATGACAGGGAGCCTGTCTACTTCAATTTGTGGAACAGCTGGAGGCACCCTGATTAGAAAGCACTGACCTTTTTTTCATTAAATCTAGCTTGTTTGTTGTTCAATTGGTGTGGTGGCTGATGTGTGGGAGGTAGGAAAGTGGAATTCTGGGATTTGTAGTAAAAATGAAAACTTCAACAGGAAATACTGAGGTTCATAAAAAGAAAGCCACAGCTTTATGGTAATCTCACAATACAGCCATTTAACCCAAAGAAAAGCACAGATCCTTCCTAAGCATGTCCATTACTGTCTGGTAGGTAGGTGCTAAAATCACCTTATGGTGGATAACCCCTTTAAACTCAAGTCTCCCGACAGAATGGCGTAACAGGACACCCTTGCGCGTCGCCACTCCGTTCATTCTCTATGGGAGCTGCCCGAAATAACTAATTTGGACCTCCATTGTCAGATACTTATCCCTATCCTGAGGGTAAGGGATTAAGGGAAGTTGTCCAGCATGAAATATATATATTTACTTCTAAAAGTGGCCAAATAAATAAAAAAAGACAGTCATCTGCAGTGACCATCCACCTATTAATTCCAATGGTGCCCGGTAACCAGTGCTCATCACTTTCTGGTCTCTGTCTTGACAATAAACATTTATAATGTTTTTTTTCTTATTTATTTGTTTTTATTTTGCTTTAAACTTCACCCTGGCCACTAAAGGCTCATTCACATTGCTGTCGTATTCCAGTATATGTAGCTCCGTCAGCTAGTACGTCGGAAAAACGAGTTTAGCGTAGAATAAAATAGTGCGTTATATTTTCTTTCTCTGCTATATTCAATAAAATACTGGATTCCCGACAGTTCCCATGTAAGTCAATAGGATCCGTTGGGACCTGTGGTGTTAGTTGGGCTCTGGTCCCATTCTGTGTCCATTCAGCAAGGAGATGAACAGACCCAGAGCAAGTCAGAGCACAAGGGCAATATCATGTTTATGTACAGTCTCTGAGTCTCTTTCTCATATTCTGACATACATGTACATGTCAGTGACCGAGCATGGCACAGAATCTGCACCTGCACAATCATGTGCTGGAGGACAGCATTGAGGGGGGCTCCTGTTTTCTTTCCCATTTAGCGTCAGATATGCAATGCCAGAGCTGACTGGGAAATCGCGACCAAGCTGTCTAGTCATAGTGAATCTTAGACTGGGTTCACACTACGGAATTTCCGAGCAGAATTCCACTTGGAAATTCCAGTGCAGCAGAGGCCTATGGCTGGCAATGGGATTCCGCTGCACAGTGCACACTGTGAAATTTCAGCAGCGGAGCTTTACACTTGGGGAGATTTATCAAAACCGGTGCAGAGGAAGAGTGGTGCAGTTACCCATAGCAACCAATCAGATTTCTTCTTTCATTTTTAAAGAGGCCTGTTAAAAATGAAAGAAGCAATCTGACTGGTTTCTATGGACAACTGCACCACTCTTCCTCTGCACAGTTTTTCATAAATCTCCCCCATTGTTCTTAAAAACAATTAAAAGTGCCCTAAGTGGACTAAGTATAATTATGTGGGGCACTTACAATAATGTTATGCTCTATATTTATTTTAATGGTAAACGGAAATTTAAAAAATATGAAAAATTGCTTTGGATGCATTTCGTATTAGAAAAAAGTGTAAATTAAACAATATCTTATGTGTATCCAAAAACAGTGCCTTTAGAATTATGCCTTGTCCTGTAAAATACAAGGCTTTATATTGCTATACAAATAAATAAAAAAGTTATGCCCTGACATTTAGAAAATTGTTCCGGTCCTTACAGCCAGAAATGACTCTTTATAGGATTAAAAAGTACCTGTCACCAAATAATTTGTTCTTAACTAGCTCAGGCTATGTTCCCTAACTATTCCTAACACCCCTCCCTTTAAAAAGCTGTGTATCTTACCTTTCTTCTTGCTCACATAGTGCAATTTCCCAGCAGGAGAAAGTGGGTGTTTCCCAGCAGGCATGACATCACTGAAGCCTGCTGGGGGACCACTTCCGCCCTCACATGATTGCAGTGCTGTGATGAATAGAAGACCTCAGGCTCTGTGCATGTTTCAATCTGTGCAGATTTCAGTGAGGCTCTCCTGCAGGTTTCAGTCTGTGCAGCTTACTGTGAGAATCTGTGGAGCTTTCACTCTCTGTGCGGCTGTCAATCAAGCTCAGTGCAGAGAAACATTTCCTGAGTTTGGACTCCTGCCAGACTGGGAGGAGACCAAACTCACTGTATTAATTGTGGCAGGGAACAGAACAGAGCCATCTAGTGGCTGTTTTTTATATTACATTTTAAACATAGTGAATGGAAAGTGAATGGAAAAGTGTCTGCTAATTACACCAGGAACACTATATTAAAAGTTTTATTTGGTGACAGGTACTCTTTAAACAAATTACAATATTATAAGCTGGAGACACATAGCATAGGATACAGTACATTTACAGGAAATAGACACAGCTCAGTTTATCTTCTATCCTCCCTTTCCATGCGCTGTAATCTCTGCACATGGCACAGAGCATGCCCACAATACTCTTCCATTAAAGACAATGGGTTATTTTGGGACTTATTTTTCTTGCTTTTAGGTAAGATGGCTGCCACCATAAGCATGAAAAGTGAAGAGAAAAACATTTACGATTAAAAAATCTAAATCTTCTAGAAAATGTATGTATTTTTATAAATGAGTGTGGCTCACCAGGTGCTATTGGGACACACATGAAAGCGTAAGGTTAAACAATTGAGCTGTAACGTAATTGTTTCAGAGCTTTGTAAGGAAGACTTTATGGGATTTGGCCTTTTTCCAGTCATGCACCATTTAGCAACATGTAGTTTGTAATAAAAGCCAAAAACTATTCACTCAACCATGAAAATTGTAGTTAATATCGGTAATATACCTATACAGATATTATCATGGGGATTATGGAAAACATTTGTTATGATTATTAAAAATAGATCCTATGGCATGAAAAACTAGATCTGCCAATATGTTTTATATTGATACTTGGGCCACCAGGAAACAAGAATGGGCCTCAGGCCTAAATACTAGAGATGAGCGAACTTACAGTAAATTCGATTCGTCACGAACTTCTCGGCTCGGCAGTTGATGACTTATCCTGCGTAAATTAGTTCAGCCTTCAGGTGCTCCGGTGGACTGGAAAAGGTGGATACAGTCCTAGGAAAGAGTCTCCTAGGTGGAAGAAGAACCATAGAGATTTTTGTTCTCTGGTTGTGCATGGTATTACCACTAAGCTCCATTAAACTTAATAGCCCTGATTTACTAAGAGTGTCGGGTTATGTTGAGAGTGTTATTTTTTTCCCAGACAATTTTTTCTCACACGTATTTATCAATGTTTCGCACATGTGGGGAAAATTCTGTCGCACGATATAAAACTCTGCTGCACGGGGGGCAAATAAATAGAGCAAAGTAACTCTGCATCAGAATATAACTTTACATTCATGGTCGTTAATGGGTTAACAAACAAAAAGTAAAAAAAAAAAAAAGGAAATGAAAGCCAAGATTTAATAAGATAGAAATTCCCAAAAAAACTAATAAAAAATGTAATATAAAAAGCAACTAAGGGGACAAGGTAACAGGATTTTCAAAAAACCCACACTTTTTAACAGATTCCCCACACCTCAAGGCAGTCGGCCTTTCAAATTCAGTAATTCACTATTTTTCTGGTGGGTTTTTAAATACAACTGTCGGGTTTTCAGGAAAATCGTGTCGGGAACACGCCCCTAATTATGCAAACCACGCCCCTTTAGTCGGGTTAAAAAAATACTTGGAAACCGGCAGGTTTTTACCAGTAAAATGTGTCGCGCAAAGTGTCGCAGAGGACCCGATAACCCCATAAAAAGAGTCGCAATCATGTTAGTAAATCAGGGCTAATGTAACTGAGCTGCAATACCACACAAAAACTGAGGACAAGTGTGGTGCTGTTTCTGGAAGAAAGCAGCTTTGTTTTTCTACCTCTGGATAACACCTCACACAACGTCTTACTAAAATTGCTTTCAGTCAAAGCAATCCTCTGTACGTTAAACAGATCAGCTATATATTTTTTTGCTTTTCCCTGTTTAATACAATGTATTAGGGTGCATCCACTCTACGATTATACAATACGGCTGCTGATCTGACTCCATCCGGCTCATTCAAATGAATGGGATGCGGCGCGTGTCCGCGCCGCATCCCATTCATTTGAATGAGCCAGATGGTGTCATACAGTGACTCCAATCAGCTCATTTTTGAACCATATCAGTTTTATTGCCGGACTAAAAACCGTAACAGACCCATGGCAGATCCGGCAGCCATATCGCACAATAGTAGTGTGAATGTGGCCTTAGTGCAGGTAAAATGTAACAGCCTAGAGTTCACAGAAGATTGGCTCAATTTGACTCACTTTTGCACTTTTACTCTGTTCAACTAGTAGCTTACAGAGGTATCTCTATCTCCAATAGTTACCCCCAATAGATGGGGGTTTGAACACAACATAGGGGATAAGTGTCCCAGAGGTCGTTCCCCTCTCAATCTCCAGAGCGGGGCATTTACACTCTATTACTTTCTATGGGAGTGGTTGAGATGACTTTCTATGGGAGTGGTTGAGATGCTGCACTCGGGTATCTTTGGCACTCCCATAGAAATGAATGGAGCCTGTACCGTCTGCAGCACGCACTCTGAGAGTGGGGACCCCGTTCTGTAGGTTGTGGGGGGGTCTGACTGCTGGGACACTTATCTCCTATTCTGTGGATAGGGGATACGTTTTTTTGCTTTTTTTTAGTGGACAACCCTTTAAGGTACTTTTTCATTTGAATTAGTATTAGACCTATGTTTTGGTACAACAATTCAGATTGTTGTACCAAAGCACACGGAGCCCTATACACGCAATCATTCTCACCAAGAAGCATCACAAAAGATTTATCAAATCCTATGAATTATGTTTTGAAAACCGATATCTTATTCCTGCGCCAATTATTTGTTTTAGAACGTATAGGTCTGCAGCATTGTCCGTTCCCCCATGATAACTCTTCCGGTTCCAATACTCTTACAGCTCACTGGTAGCATAAGGACATTTGTTCTCATAGCAACCAATCAAAATGCGTACATCATTTTCGTAGCACACTTAAAAATAAACTGTTGTAGCAAAGGGTCAAGATGTGTTGCCATACAACTATTCAATTTGGACCTGTGGACCATACAGCAGCTGATAAGTCCAGGAATGATTAAGATTTTTAAATGGAAGTAAATTACAAATCTGTTTAACTTTTTGGCAGCAGTTAATTTAGAGAAAAAAAAATTCCTCCGGAGTACCCCTTTAAGGAAGTGAGGCAGTTATTTGAGCTAAAGTGTCACAGTTCTTAACCCTATAAAAAAAACAACACAGTATAGCAGGGATTAGTGCCCTCATGTTAGTCATAGCTTTGTTATGTAATTTGGTTGCTTTATTCTGTTAAAAAAGTTTAAGTTTTTCCAACTCCTACAGTGTCAGAAAAGTGTGGCCAGGGATCCACTGTTCCCCTGAGCCACAATGCCTCTCTTTTCTTATGTCACGGCTGCTCCACCGTTTAATTGACGGGCTTGTCTGCTGATGGCAGCCTTGTGTGGATTGCCAGCGCATGCACTGCCTATGGGGTTTACAGTGCACAAGAATGGTGCACACAGCACATATGCCACAATCCGCACTGTGGGATGCCAGGAAAAAACAGAACGGAATAAAGAAATCAAATGATCTAACAATTTTAGATTAGCATGGTATATTAACCCCTGCTATACTGTGTGGGTGCTTTTATGGGGTTAAATGGACACTGATGGATCCAAAAACTTTTTTTACCTATGAAAATTAAAGACCTTTTGTAATATGGACATGGACAAGAGATGCCTCATGGCCAAGGCTGCATGATCAGACACACCAATCACTTCCCACCACCACACGTCCCCTACCTAGTGCAGGAAAAATGTAACAGCCTAGAGTTCACAGAAGATTGGCTCAATTTGACTCACTTTTGCACTTTTACTTTGTTCAACTAGTAGCTTATAGAGGTATCCTTATCTCCAATAGTTACCCCCAATAGATGGGGGATTTGAACACAACATAGGGGATAAGTGTCCCAGAGGCCGCTCCCCTCTCAATCTCCAGAGCGGGGCATTTATTAAAGACCTTTTGAAATATGATTTATTAAATTTTTTTGCATATTTAATAAAGAAAACGTCTACTAAAATTCCCACCACTAGGGGTCGGATCCCCATACCTACTGGGGTACTAACCAGGCCTGCAGCAGCATCAAGCTTGTCCATGAGTCATGGACAAAAGATGACTCATGGCCAAGGCTGCATGATCAGACACACCAATCACTTCCCACCACCACACGTCCCCTACCTCTGAGAGGATTTCTAACACTGTGATGAAAAGAGGTATTTTTTATCGTAAGTATAGATGATAGAAGCATAAAAATATATAAATATAGTATATGGTCAGGATTATGTACTGAGTAACTACTTAATTTTTATAAAAAATTTTCGTGGGATCTGACAGGTACGCTTTAAGTTAAGTGACAGATGCATATATTTTATGACTTTAAATGTTTACAAATGAGTGTTCCCCTGTATTAATAGAAATACTAGGGATTAAGTGAAGAAAGGTGCTACGGGGAGGGGGGGGGGGGGCGACGACGTGGATGAAAATATGGTTGTCCACCCAAAGATACTGTAAATTCAAGGACTGAGGATGGTGAGTACATTTTAAAACCACTGTTTTGGACACAAAAAGAGCTTGCCCACCCCTGCTTATTTGGGTTTAAAGGGGTACTCCGCTGCCCCAGTGTTCATAACATGTTCAGAACATGGAGCGGCGGTGGGGGGTCGTGACATCACTGCCACGCCCCTTGTGACGTCACACCACATCCCCTCAATGCAAGTCTATGGGAGGGGGCGTGGACCCTCCCATAGACTTGCATTGAGGGGATGTGGTGTGACGTCACAAGGGTGCTGCACAGAGATCGTGGAGTCCCACCCCCGTTATCAGACATCTTATCCCCTATCCGGAGTACCCCTTTAAAGGGGTACTCCGCCCCTAGACATCTTATCCCCTATCCAAAGGATATCTCGGGGGATCTCGGCTGCAGGACCCACCTGTTGCGACTTCTGAAAACGCTGGAGGCTTCGGCTCCCGACCACGGTGATGTGAGACCGTGATGTCACGGCTCCGCCCCCGTGTGACGTCACGCCCCACCCCTCAATGCAAGTCTATGGGAGAGGGCGTGACAGCTGTCACGCCCCCCCCCATAGGCTTGCATTGAGGGGGCAGAGCCGTGACATCACACGGGGGCTGAGCCGTGACGTCACAATGCTCCGGCCCCGTGATCGACAGTAATCAGACCCGGAGCAAACATGCTCCGGGGACTGATTTTAACAGGGGGGGGGGTGCAAGATCACGGGGGTCCCCAGCAGCGGGATACCCGCAATCAGGCATCTTATCCCCTATCTTTTGAAGTACCCTTTTAAGTAGGATACAGGGTTATATTTCAGCATGTAAATGTTTGGTGTTTATCATCAACATCTGCATTCCATATCAGATGCCCTAAAATTTTTATTGGGCAGTTTCTACTTACGGCCAACCTGGTAAAACCCCCTTCATCATAGATTCTGATAAATGACTGTATGATATAACATCCTAGGAGACAGGGTTGGATTAATAGTGGTATATTACATGAAACCGATGGATTAATAGTGGTATATTACATGAAACCGATGCCGATTATTTCCTCCTTGAATCACTGCACACTTGACAAGTGCACCAACTATGTCCTGTGTATTACAGTGTGAAAATATTTTAGGAGTTGAGTGGTCTGCGGTGTATCTGATGCCTTTCCAAGTCTCTGCTCTCATTGAATATACAGCCTATGAAATTTGCAGGCAGATTTTTTTTTCTTTTTCGTTAAGAAGCTCTAGCCAGCAATAAGCTGCCTTAAAACGGAGTGTTACAATGGCATCATTATGCACTGCTGCCATAGGAACCAAACCCATCTCTCCTTCTCATCTTCATATTTTAATTTATTCCCACTCACTGCTGGTGCTAAGCCAGAGCGCACTGGCATACCCATTTTTGGAACATGACTCATGTTTTGAGTGACATCACTGATATCAGAAAGGAGACTAGGCGCAGTGAGGACCCAAGAAGAGAAAAGCAGTGCCCTGCAAAAGCATGGCAGAACCAAAAGCATGGCAGAACCATCAGGGTTATAGGCTTAGTCACCTGTAATGCTGTAATGACATACGGTTATGTTGCTTGTTATTCTGCTAATATATTATTATCTTGGTATTATTAATGTAACAAATGTGAATAAAACAAGATTAGACACAACCATTTGTGTTTGGAGGGTTTGAGTTTTGTTTTTATTGCTGTCGTTTGTCTTGTTTTTTCTTTAATTGTTGTTTGTAGTTATTAGTTTATTTCATATTTTACATTATTATTTGTATTCTTATTCTTGCAGTTAGTACAGCTGCTTAGACCTCGTTCACATTGCTGTCGGGTTCTGTCATATAGAGCTTCGTTGGCTAGTCCGCCAAAACGACGGGAGTTTAGCAGAGAAAACACTGTGCATGCACATTTTTTTTTCTCCGCTAACATCCGGTAAACTACTGGATCCCCTACGGACCCCATTCAAGTGAATGAGGTCCATTGGGACCTGGTAGTGTCCGTTTCGTTCTGACCTGTTTCAGGGTCTGTGAACTTAGCCTTACTCTACCCAATTTTCATTGACTCTTCCAAAGTTAAAGGGGTACTCCGGTGGAAAACATTTTTTTTTTTTTTTAAATCAATTGGTGCCAGAAAGTTAGATAGATTTGTAAATTACTTCTATTAAAAAATCTTAATCCTTTCAGTACTTATCAGCTTCTGTATGCTACAGAGGAAGTTCTTTTCTTTTTGAATTTCCTTTCTGCCTGACCACAGTGTTCTCTTTTCACACCTCTGTCCATTTTAGGAACTGTCCAGAGAAGGAGCAAATCCCCATAGCAATCCTCTCCTGCTCCGGACAATTCCTGAAATGGACAGAGGTGTCAGCAGAGAGCACTGTGGTCAGGCAGAAAGGAAATTCAAAAAGAAAAGAGCTTCCTGTGGATCATAACAGCAGCTGATAAGTACTGGAAGGATTAATATTTTTGAATAGAAGTAATTTACAAATCTCTTTAACTTTCTGGCACCAGTTGATTTAAAAATATATATAGTTTAAATAATTATTCCTGAAAACTCCATTGGTAATATTTATGTTGTATCTGTGTTTACCTGTTACATGCATATTAAATGTAATAAAAAAATATTCTTGCTCAATAAAAAAAAAAAAAGACATGTAAAGGCAAGACAAAAATTGTGTGCCCATTTAGACCCAGTTTACCATATTCTTAAGGATGCTTGAGGGCTATAATGACTTGACATTCTTTGTGCTTGGCGTGAGTTGTCATTTACTAAACCTGTGTCAGCGTACAATATTCTTAGTGACTTACACTGACTCATACTCCAAAGAAAAAGAAAATGAAAACCACATTCATAATCAGGGACATATGAAGGTTAGCCAGTTTTAAAACCAGATTGGAAAACAGGTGGTCTTCAAGCAGACATGGCCAGGACCATCTTACCAAAATCACCATTGGAGTTGCTATTCTAGGCTCCACTTTAAAGTATGATTAAATGACAAGGCGACACACTCCTGTGCATTGCGGGAAGCAATACAGAGAACAGACAGCAGAGGAGTTTTTATGATATGGGCATACTGAGGCTAACTGTGCTATGGGAGAAGATTAAAGGGGTACTCTGCCCCTAGACATCTTATCCCCTATCCAAAGGATAGTGGATAAGATGTCTGATCGTGGAGGTCCTGCCGCTGGGGATCCCCTTGATTTCGGCTGCGGCACCCCGCCGTCATCACTGCACAGAGCGAACTCGCTCTTTGGGTAATGACGGACAATACAGGGGCTGGAGCATTGTTAAGTCATGGCTCCGCCCCCCGTGTTGTCACTGCTCCGCCCCCTCGTGACATCACGTTCTGCCCCTCAATACAAGTCTATGAGAGGGGACGTGGTGGCCGCCATGCCCCCTCCCATAGACTTGCATTAAGGGGCAGACCGTGATGTTATGAGGGGCGGAGCCGTGACATCACGGGGCGGAGCTGTGACGTAACGATGCTCCGGCCCCTGTATTGGCCGTCATTACACACAGAGCGAGTTTGCTCTGTGCAGTGATGACGGCGGGGTGCCGCAGCCCAGTGGCAGGACCCCCGCGATCAGACATGTTATTCCCTATCCTTTGGATAGGGGATAAGATGTGTAGGGGCGGAGTACCCCTTTAAACACTGCTATTATGTCAGTCACTGTTACAAATAGCAGAAATAGCCTTATCGTAATGACACCTCTCATTTTAGCATAAAATGTTCCCTTTATTCCACAGGTTAATGCTATTAAAACAATACACAATTTATATAGTTTTTCTATTACTGTACTACGTTAAAAAAGGCAAACTTTTTTTTAACAAAATCAGTTTGTCTAAAATTGTTCTTTTCTGATCCCTGTTTTATTTTTTCATATACAGGGATGTATGAGGGCTCATTTTTTGCAGCTGGATTTTTTGTTTTTATATCATTTTATATAATTGTATCATTTTGGTTTCGACTTTCGATTTTTATATATTTATTACTGATATATGATGTGATTAAAAATCTGTATTTTTGGTTGGTTCTTTTTTACGTTTACGCAGTTTACTGTTCGGGATTTCAAACATTATATTTTAATAGTTAAGACAATTACATACGTGGCAATACCAAATATGTTTATTTTATTTATTGTGTTCCTGTTATCAGTAGTAGGAACACAAGGGACAATCGTTCACTACCCATAGCTTTATGGGTAGTGAGCGATGAGAAGGAAGCCTTGGTTTATCTTATAGGGACAGTGAGGATCGAGAGGAGGAGGGAGACTGGCTCATACATTGCAGGTACACTGCCCCAGGTTGCTTTTCCGTTCTCTTGCACATAGCAGCTGCTAAGCCCCGCCTCCACTTGTCTATTACTAAAGACAGATTTCCCTTAGAACAAGACTTTAGAGCTTTTGTCTGGGGTAAGGAAGGTTTTTGTTAAATTGAGTGTTTTACAAATATGTTAGGAATCACATAGGCTACGAAATGGAGGAAAGATGTTAGAAACAACAGTAATTTAGGAAGGAATAATTTTTCATGCATTTTCTATCTATTTTCTATAGTGTTTTCTGAGTAGAAGATGGCAGAGCTTTCCCTCTAGGAATGGCAAATGGGTAGTCCTACTGGTTAACTGGCCAAACCTAATGGATTATTGGCCAAACCTAATGATTGCATGAATATCAGCTTCCCATCTTATGTGTGGCAGACGACGAGGCAGCAAAGATCAAAGACGTTGGGTGTCAATATACCATTTGTTCTCAGGGGAGATAAAAGTGATAAGAACTGACAGCTACCTGAAATGTTTGCACAGGTTTATTGTTCCACAGACCTTAGTCATAGTATCCCTAGTAAAAACATCCCTTGCATTTGTAATTTTTTTTTTATTATTATTATTAAAATCCCTGCACTGTGTGAATGGAGTTTCATAAAATGTATACAGAACCACACCAGGAAACAACTGCAGAAAAAACTAATAGGTGTGAATAGAACTTATAGTAAATGGCTGTGGGGGTATCATTACTAGTTAAGAACTACACCATAAAATTACTTAGTCAGGGACACATAAAATGCCCTACTGATCCTAAAATCTTATACAAAAGTAACTTATACAAAAAAATCATCAATCATTCCTTTCCCATAAAAATCTTTTTTTTTGTTTCTCAATACATAATATGGTGACAACAAAAAGTGCAACTTGACCCACAAAGAACAAGCCCTGATATTTGGTGAAAATGAAAACAAAAAAATGATGTAAGCCTGCCAATTTTAAATGCCTTTTACACGGGGCAATGGTCAAACAGGATATTGTATGAACAGTAAGTCCTGATCACTTACCAGTGTAAACATGACGTAACAAAAAAATAAAACGCGTATTAGCAGCATAACCCCTCAAGTAAACATTTATGCTACTGGTAATAATGTAAAGTGTCTGTAATTCGTACAAACCCATTCATTATCATTGGACCATGAAAATGAATGAAAATGACTCATTTTAAATGAGCATCAATTCACTTGCGGAATCCTGGATTGCTACTTATTAGGGACATTAAATCTGCCCGTGTAGAAGGACCCTAAGTCCTTCTTAAGGCTTCACTAAAAATGGTGATTTATAAATGATAGTGATCAGAATAAGAAGAAGTAAACAAATTGGCGGCGTGGCTGTGATTCAGAGCTCTGAGGGTGGCGATGTGTGTGGGAAAAACACAGAAAATTACTAACACATGGAGAACTTACACAGTATTTGGCCAAACTGTGCTGCTTCAAGCTAATGTGTATCTCAAGGAATCTTTATTTAACTATTTAAGATTATTTCAGTGAAGAAATAATAGGTTTAACTTTCTAGATTTACAACGCATTTGGATAAAATTTACAATATAAACATTTTTGTATTATCTTAAATAGTGATGTCTTTAGATGATAACTTAGCCATGAATTGTGTTTTTGTATTTATTGTGTGTATTCCTGTTCTGTCCCAAAAAATGATGCATAGGTTACTTGGATGCCCCATTGGTCACACAAGGGGTTTTCAGAGCATGATTTGAAATTGTGGTGACACTTCAGAAGTGGCAAAAATGGTTGCAGTAGTCATAACTATAATTGGTTGCTACCACGAGTCTCCTTGTCTAGAGTCGACAGTGGTGTCACTGTGTGGGTATACACATGTCCCGTAAATATAGCCATTTGAATGCACTTCCTTTACTATCAGGGATAGTATATGAATAAACTAGCCTAACATAAAAGTACATCTGATATAATCCTAAAACAGTCCCAGACCACCAGGAATCTCATCATTAAACAGAATCTGTCAGCTGCAGTTAACATTCTAATGTTAGCTGTTGGGTAAAGGAGTCACGTGGCACCTTTCTTGTATCTGTCTGTGCTTCCATGATATAGAAAAATGTATTTACTCTCTGATGCCAAGTGTCAAAATGGTGTCATCAAGTCCCTGAAATGCTAAGGGCTGGAATGTTTCCTTCCCTACCTTCCCATCCCTGCTTAATTGACAGTCACCTGGAAGCTGAGCCTTGTTTCCAAATGTGAGCGCATGTTATAGCGGGCTGGCAAAGAACTCTTCTGAAGATCTGCTAAAAAGAATTGTTACTCTACATAAAGATTGTCTAGGCTATAAGAAGATTGCTAAGACTTTTAAACTGAACTGCAGCATGGTGGGCAAGAGGTGGTCATACAGCGATTTCACAGGGCAGGTTCCACTCAGAACAGCCCTCTCCATGGTCGACCATAGAAGTTGAGTGCACGTGCTCAGTCTCATATCCAGAAGTTGTCTTTGGGAAACAGACATATGATCTCCTGCCCGACACGCCAGCTCTCCCCATGCACCAAGCTGTGTCGACCACTGCACATATCAGTGCCGGCCCGGATTTATAAATCTGGGACAAAAATGTGCCTGTGCTATCTGCCTGTGACTAAATTGTTGTCTTAGGGTATGTTCACACTGAGGAATTAGAAATTTACTTGTGTAATTCCACTCGTTTATTCTGCTTCAATTCATCCTTAAATGAAAGTTCCATTGACTTAAATGGACTTTCCGCTGCCCTGGTCACACTGAGGAATTTCCGCTAGCAGAGTACTGAACATGTTCATTCTTTAGGCAGAATCTGCGGCTAAAAGCCCTTTAACCCCTTAAGGACCAAGCCCATTTGACCTTAATGGGGTACCAAACTGTAAACTTCTTATCCCCTATCCAAAGGACCCTCGCGATCTCCCGGCCGGAAGTGGCGGCGTTCGTAACATAGAAGCTTGCAGCTTCCGCGTTCATGACGTCACACCACGACCCTCCATTCATGACTATGGGAGGAGGTGTGACGGCTAGAGGGGAAAGGAGGGGGCGTGGCGGTCGGCATCGCCAGTCATCTGGCACAGAGCAGAGTCCCCAGCAGCGGGACCCCCGCAATCTAACATCTTATCCAAAGGATAGGGCATAAGATGTATACAGTGGAGTACCCCTTTAAGGAAAGGTACATTTTTTACAAATCTGACTTGTGTCACTTTATCCATTAATAACTCTGGAATGCTTTTACCTATCTTACTGATTCTGAGGTTTTTTTTCATGACATATTCTACTTTATGTTCGTGATACCCAGGTCGCTACCCCTGGCACGGCTCGGTCACACAGGCGGCTGATGAGATGCAAGGCACAGGAGGGATAAGGCAGCTCTTAGTCAGGATAGCAGAAGGTCAGGGCAGGTGGCACAGTAGTGTAGTCAGGACATAGCAGGAGGTCAGTGGGCAGGTAGCAGAGGAACAAGGTCAGGTCACAGAGGAAAGGATCAGATAGACGGTGCATAACGTAACACCAATTATGTTCCCAAAACGATGACCCAGAGCATAGCCAAAAGTAAAACTTGTGCCTGCCCCAAATCCTATGCTCTTCTTCATCATTCTGGGAATGTTTTATGTGTGGCTGTCCCTAACCTGTACCCTGCAAATACGCCAGTGCTCAGGGGGTAAGAGCACTGTGCCCATTTGAGGCAACTTGAAAACCCCCAATGTAAGTAACTCGGTGACCCATTTTTGGTGAATCGCAGCTATTGCCGATATGGGGGGGGGGGGTGCGTGGGGGTCTGGACATTGACATGGGATGCCTGCTGAATGATTTCAGCAGTCATCCCGTTCTGGAGATGCAAAGGGCATACAGGTACGCCCTTAGTTCTCAAGTACCTGGATGCAAGGGTGTGCCTGTACGCCATTTGTCCTTATGGGTTTAAAGTAAATGAGATTTCTTTTTGCTGACTAAATGATTTTTTTGCACAGAGTTCATGCAGAATTTACATGCAGAATTTTAAAAAGGAGAATTTCCATTCCCACATCATATCCTCTTCATTTCCGTGGGAATTCTGTGGGCAAATTCCACAGAAGAAAGAAAATGGTAAAATCTGAAATAATTCCTCTTCAATCCCGCTCCAATTCCTCAGTGTGAACATGCCCTTAAAGGGAAGCAATCAGCATATTTTATCATATATATAACGCTTGGCAATGCGTTCTATATGCTAAGGTCATTATCCTTACCATCCCCAGGAGACGTTAGTGCCCCCAGGGATGGTGAAGATATTGAGTTATAAAGTCCAGACGGAAGGGTTAATAGCGCGTGGCACCGCGATCACTGCCGCGCGCTATTAGCCCCAGGTCCCCGCTTCAGTTACATGCTGGGACCGACCCGATATAACACGGGGTCACCGGGTGACCCCGCGTTATATCGCGGGAGCTGGCCAAGGACGTAAATATACGTCCTTGGTCATTATTAAATCAACTGGTGCCAGAAAGTTAAACAGATTTGCTAATTACTTCTATTAAAAAATCTTAATCCTTCCAGGACTTATTAGCTGCTGAATACTACAGAAGAAATTATTTTCTTTTTGGAACACAGAGCTCTCTGCTGACATCATGACCACAGTGCTCTCTGCTGACATCTCTATCCATTTTAAGACCTGTCCAGAGTAGGAGAAAATCCCCATAGCAAACATATGCTGCTCTGGACAGTTCCTAAAATGGACAGAGATGTCAGCAGAGAGCACTGTGGTCATGATGTCAGCAGAGAGCTCTGTGTTCCAAAAAGAAAATAATTTCTTCTGTAGTATTCAGCAGCTAATAAGTCCTGGAAGGATTAAGATTTTTTAATAGAAGTAATTTACAAATCTGTTTAACTTTCTGGCACCAGTTGATTTAAGAAAAAAAAGTTTTCCACTGGAGTACCCCTTTAATGGATAAATAGTTGTATGAAATGATCTGCTCCTTATCCTACCCTATTCATCTGTATCTGTCTTCCACTCTTATTCAGGATTGTAATTGGCCTATCAGTATTGAATGCAGGACAAGCCACACATGTAAAAGACTTTAATGAGTTTACTTCCATGATTATGTTCCAGTGTTCCAGCCAACTAGAAACTTTTCTGTATTGATCAAAACTATGGGTGCGGACCATGAGTAAACACAGCTGTCTAATTTGTATTAGTGTCTGGTCTGATGTTTGATACAAGAAACCAATTCAAACTCTGCAAATCTATGTACTCGTTCATGCGTACGCAGACATTTCTGTCTCAAGGGGTTGTCTGGGGCTGGATTTTTATTTTTTAACTATAAACAACCTGATTTTGTAGTTTCGTAAGTATTTCCTCTCTCCTTTTCCTACCTCTCACCTTTCTGGGCTGCTGAGATATGTAAACAATGAGGTTCCCATATATATCCCCTTTCCTACGTACCAGTGTATTGTAAAGCAAACGGATTTAAATTCAGTGGCCAAATCACCTTGTCTGATTCCTCCGATAGACCTGATGCTGTAGAAGTAAAAGGGGTGGAGGAAAGGCATGTGGTGGGCTACTATCACAATATACCGTACATAAAAAACAACAAATTCTACTTTTGGACTTTAAAGGGGTACTCCGGTGAAAAACTTTTTTTTTTTTTTAAATCAACTGATGCCAGAAAGTTAAACAGATTTGTAAATTACTTCTATTAAAAAATCTTAATCCTTCCTGTACTTATTAGCTGCTGAATACTACAGCTGAAATTCTTTTCTTTTTTAAAACACAGAGCTCTCTTCTGACATCATGAGCACAGTGCTCTCTGCTGACATCTCTGTCCATTTTATGAACTGTCCAGAACAGCATATGTTTGCTATGGGGATTTCCTTTTACCCTGGACAGTTCCTAAAATGGACAGAGATGTCAGCAGAGAGCACTGTGCTCATGATGTCAGCAGACCGCTCTGTGTTTCAAACGGAAAAGAATTTCCACTGTAGTATTAAGCAGCTAATAAGTACAGGAAGGATTAAGATTTTTTAATAGAAGTCATTTACAAATCTGTTTAACTTTCTGGCATCAGTTGATTTAAAAAAAAAAAAAAGTTTTTCACCGGAGTACCCCTTTAACCCCTTTACTCAATAGCCTATTTTGACCTTAAAGGGGTACCCCGGCGCTAAGACATCTTATCCCCTATCTTATCCAATCTGATTACTGTCGATCACAGGGCCGGAGCATTGTGACATCACAGCTCAACCCCGTGTGACGTCATGCTCCGCCCCCTCAATGGAATCCTATGGGAGGGGGCGTGACAGTTGCCACGCCCCCTCCCATTTGCTTGCATTGAGGGGGCGGAGTGTGACGTCACAATGCTCCGACCCCGTGATCGCCAGCAATCAGACCCAGAGCGAACATGCTCAGAGGACTGATTGTAACGGGGTGCTGCGTGCAAGATCCCGGGGGTCCCCAGCGGTGGGACCCCCGTGATCAGGCATCTTATCCCCTATCCTTTGGGGGGGGGGCATGGCTGTGATGTCATAGCCGTGACATCACAAGCCTCTGACGCTGCACCTGATGCTCTATATGAACGCTGTGTGCAGCAGGGAGATCGCGGGGGTCCCTTTGGATAGGGTATAAGATGTCTAGGGGCGGAGTACCCCTTTAATTGCAGTTCACAAATAAACACAGTAATAAACAAAACGTTCACTCCAGCACTACCAATAGACATATTCTGTATGCTGTAGAAGTAAAAGGGGTTGAGGAAAGGCATGTGGTGGGCTACTATCACAATATATGTATATAAAAAACAACAAATTCTATTTTTGGACTTTAAAGGGGTACTCCGGTGAAAAACTTTTTTTTTTAAATCAACTGATGCCAGAAAGTTAAACAGATTTGTAAATTACTTCTATTAAAAAATCTTAATCCTTCCTGTACTTATTAGCTGCTGAATACTACAGCTGAAATTCTTTTATTTTTTAAAACACAGAGCTCTCTTCTGACATCATGAGCACAGTGCTCTCTACTGACATCTCTGTCCATTTTATGAACTGTCCAGAACAGCATATGTTTGCTATGGGGATTTCCTTTTACCCTGGACAGTTCCTAAAATGGACAGAGATGTCAGCAGAGAGCACTGTGCTCATGATGTCAGCAGACCGCTCTGTGTTTCAAACGCTCTGTGTATCCTTTGGGGGGGGGCGTGGCTGTGATGTCATAGCCGTGACATCACAAGCCTCTGACGCTGCACCTGATGCTCTATATGAATGCTGCGTGCAGCAGGGAGATCGCGGGGGTCCCTTTGGATAGGGTATAAGATGTCTAGGGGCGGAGTACCCCTTTAATTGCAGTTCACAAATAAACACAGTAATAAACAAAACGTTCACTCCAGCACTACCAATAGACATATTCTGTATTTCCACAAGTCTGTATTTGTAGGAGCCCTTGTTTAATCATTAAGAGCTCAGTGGTAGTTACATTTTTGGTTTAATTTGTGCATTTAATTCTGCTTTTTGACCTTTTATTTCAACATTCTAATTGTGTTTTCAAAGCAATTATCAAAATAAGTACCTGCATGAACCTCCACTCTGACTCACTGCAATTACCTGCCATTATTAATAAAATACTTTTACTTTTAACTGTATGCGTGCCATACTTCCAAATATATAACCTAACAATGAGCATACTGTATATAAGTGACAAAATCCTATCCTATTTGTATTTATATATGGGGAGGCAATTTCTCTTTATTTCATTCATAGTTTTTCTTTAAGTGCCTGGGACTTCTTTTGGGCAGTTTATGTAAACAAATGCTTTTTTGCTAATTTTTGGGAATGGCCCCCAAAAAGGCTGGTTTGCAAATTGCATAATAACATTGCTGTATCAAAAGAAAAAAAAACTGTAAACACCTCTGAAAACATAAAAAATTGGTGCAGCTCACAACCAAAAATCTGAGGATAGTGTGATTAAGTACCGGAACCCACCGGCCAAAATAATATCAAGGTAAAATATAGTATAATCGCTCCTCAAAGATTTCACCTACAAAAGGTGCATAATGATAATTCAAGAATTGCAAAATGTATTATAAATGTAAATTTATTTGAAATGACAATGTAAAAAATATATACAAAATATATAAAAAATATATAAAAAATATAAATGCTGGCACTAATGCATGAATATACCACCACTGGGCCCTAGTGGGGATATTCCCACGATATATAAAATTCAGAACATTATTCACATTTCTAAATTAGCATCAGTCTAATACTACGGCATCCAATGGTTCGGCAGCGGATAGTTCAATGTAACAGCAGTCTGTATGATCTATTTATAATTATATGGTCCGATCTCAGCTGGACATAAAAAAGACTGCTATGAGTCCAACAAACCAAACTGTCACTGACTTCAATACATGTATCACTGTGGTAATTGTTATGATCTCACCAAATCCTGGGACTGCCAGATGAATACTGCTATAGTAGTCTGCTGTGATGGTGCAGGCAGCAATGTTGGAGCTGTCGCTAATTCAGGGGTGCGCTTGGCGTAGCGCGTTATGTACCGGCCGTACATATAATACATTTGCAATTCTTGAATTATCATTATGCACCTTTTGTAGATGAAATCTTTGAGGAGTGATTATACTATATTTTACATCTGAAAAAATGTCTGAAAAAAAAGTGAAATAAGGCTGAAAAAAAAATGTTTCAAAATGACAAGAAAAATGTTTGAAAGTTTTTAGATGTTTTTGCCTTTAAAACTGACCTTTTATTCCCTTACACCAGTGTGTCCCAACCTTTTCCGGCTCGGGGAAGCCCACGGAAAAAAAATTGCGGGAAACCCCTACCGAAGTTGATGAAAAAAACAATGCAATGCACAATACAGTGGGGATCAAAAGTTTGGGCACCCCAGGTAAAAAATTTGTATTAATGTGCATAAAGAAGCCAAGGAAAGATTGAAAAATCTTTAAAAGGCATCAAATTACAAATGAGACATTCTTATAATATGTCAACAAAAGTTAGATTTTATTTCCATCATTTACACTTTCAAAATAACAGAAAACAAAAAAAATGGTGTCTGCAAAAGTTTGGGCACCCTGCAGAGTTAATATCTTGTACTGCCCCCTTTGGCAAGTATCACAGCTTGTAAACGCTTTTTGTAGCCAGCCAAGAGTCTTTCGATTCCTGTTTGAGGTATCTTTGCCCATTCTTCCTTACAAAAGTCTTCCAGTTCTTTGAGATTTCTGGGCTTCTGTCACGCACTGCTCTTTTAAGGTCTATCCATAGATTTTTCAATTATGTTGAGGTCAGGAGATTGTTAAGGCCATGGCAAAACCTTCAGTTTACGCCTCTTGATGTAATCCCCCGTGGATTTCGAGGTGTGTTTAGGATCATTATCCATTTGTAGAAGCCATCTTCTCTTTTACTTCAGCTTTTTCACAGATGGCTGAAATTTTATTGAATCCAATTTTTCTTCTACTCGTGAGATGTTCCCTGTGCTACTGGATGCAATACAACCCCAAAGCATGATTGATCCACCCCCATTCTTAACAGTTGGACAGAGGTTCTTTTCATTAAATTCTGTTCCCCTTCTTCTCCAAATGTACCTTTGCTCATTCCGGCCAAAAAGTAAAATTTTAACCTCATCGGTCCACAGAACTTGTTTCCAAAATGCATCAGGCTTGTCTATATGTTTATTTGCAAAGTTCAAACGCTAATTTTTGTGGTGAGGACGTAAAAGAGGTTTTCTTCTGATGACTCTTCCATGAAGGCCATATTGGTACAAGTATCTCTTTATAGTGGAATAGTGTAACACAACTCCAGGGTCTCCCAGATCTTTCTGGAGGAATTGTGCAGTCAAACGTGGGTTTTGAATTATTTTTCTCACAATCCTGCGGGCTGTTCTGTCTGAAATTTTTCTTGGTCTTCCAAATCTTGCTTTAACTTCTACTGTTCCTGATGACTGCCATTTCTTAATTACATTCCTAACAGAGGATATTGACATCTGAAAACGTTTTGCTATCTTCTTATAGCCTTCTCCAGCTTTGTGAGCATCAACTATTTTCAGTTTCAGATTTCTGGACAAATGCTTTCTGTTATTTTGAAAGTGTAAATGATGGAAATAAATATGTAGATTACAGTGCTGCCTTATACAGCAACTCACAAGTGAGATCTTCTAAAATCTGCGTCGTTCCCTTCTCTTCTCCATCTAGCTTGGCCATCGTGACGATTTCTTTAAGCCACAATTCTTTACCGTTAAACCTGCAAAACAAACCTATTAGGCTCCGCACTTTTCAAGCATCAGCCTCCAGATTCTCCTTTTACAAGTTAGGAGGAATACAGGGGCTTATAGGCGTAAAGGGGTTACAGAGGGGTGCAGAAAGGTATACATGGGTGACAGGTGTGTAGAGAAGTGCACATGGGTGACAGAGGGGTTTACATGGGTAATAGAAGGGTGTTGGGGGTATAGAGGAGTGTACATGGGTGACAGAGGGATTTACTGTGTGACAGAGGGCTGTACATGGGTGACAGATGGTTGTAGAAGATTGTAATTGGCTGACAGGGGGGCATAGAGGATGACAGAGGGGTGTACATGGGTGACAGATGGGTGTACATGTGTGACACATGGGTGTACATGGGTGACAGATGGGTGTTGGGGTGTAGAGGAGTGTACATGGGTGACAGGGGGGTGTACAGGGGTGGCAGAGGGATATACATGAGTGACAGAGGGGTGTTGGGGGTGTAGAGGTGTGCACATGGGTGACAGAGGGGTGTACATGGGTGACAAATGGGTGTAGAAGAGTGTACATGGGTGACTAGGGGGTGAAAGAGGGTTGGACAGGGCTGGGAAGATAGTCTGGGGGGGCGGCGAGGAGATAATCCGGGGGGGGGGGGGGGCGGCACGAAGATAGTCCGGGGGGCCAGCAGGAAGATAGTCTGGGGGGCAGGCAGGAAGATAATCAGGGGGCGGGCGCTTCATCCCCTGCATTTCTCCCCTTCCCGGCCTGCGTGCCTGTGACTCACTCACGGCAGCACAGGGGGAGGGGGATGCTATGTGCGCAGTGCACACGTACACGCAATGCGCATGTAGGCTTCCCTTCCCCCATGTGCCTCCGTGATTCACAAGCGCCAAGGCCAGGGCGGGAGATTTAAACAAAATGAAATAAAAAAATTACCTGTTCGAGCCCGCGGAGCCCCTGGCAGTTCTCAATGGAACCCCGGGGTTCGGGAATCACTGCCTTACACTATGGACCAAAATACAAAGTGTGCAAGTAGAGGAATTCTACTACTGTAAGGCTATGTGTACACACTGTCTCACAAAAAGGTTAATTTTGCTGGCACAAAGGGGAGATTTATCAAAACCTGACCAGAGGTAAAGTTGCTGAGTTGCCCATAGCAACCAATCAGATCGCTTCTTTCATTTTCCAGAGGCCTTTTCAAAAATTAAAGCAGTGATCTGATTGGTTGCTATGGGCAACTCAGCAACTTTTCCTCTAGACAGGTTTGATAAATCTCTCCCAAAATACCTGATTTGTTTTCTGCTTATCTTCTTTGTGATGTGTTTTCAGGCTTTTATTTAATTTGAATAGTTTTTTGAGCATTTTTTAAATTTTTTTTTTGTTTTTTTAAAACCTTTTTATATTTTTTTTTTTTACAGGCTATGGGCCTTTTCGTAAGGTAAACTTTTTGGAGGAGATTTATCAAAACTTGTACAGAGGAAAACTTGCCCAGTTGCCCATAGCAACCAATCTCCCCCTAAATTTATGTCTCACAAAATGACCCAAAATAAGTGCTAAAAGAACCTATTGTATTGACATTTAAATGTCTCAAAAGAAATCCCCTCACTTTATACGTAGAAGGTGTGATAGAAGATGGCTGTCTCGGCACTGCTTGCTATGACCATGTGCGTGATAAATGGATCAGCGTTGATATGGGGTCTGGGAGGTGCTGCTGTGTGGACAGGTATGCCGTAAACTTCAACAAAGGTAGACAAAAAGACCAGCGCACTCACCCAGCTTTTCCAATGATCTTGCTTTATTCAGAGAATGATAGGTACATCTCAGGCTGTTCAGTGCAGTGTTACCCCCGTGTGCTGTGCAGAGCTGATTAGCAGGGACAATCCACCTGGACTTCACTTTAATGGGGTTGTCCAGCAAAATGTTTATTTTTTATTTTATTTTTTTTAACTGTACTAACCTCCTTTGCTCCCCTGCAGCCTCTGTTATCATTGCTTCCAGTCTCTGCCATGCTCCACTTTCTTTTTCCCAGTCATTGGCTGAGTGGCATTGTGACTACTGACCACAGTACAAGTACCGTATATACTCGAGTATAAGCCGACCCGAATATAAGCCGAGGCCCCTAATTTCACCCCAAAATCCCAGGAAAAGTTATTGACTCGAGTATAAGCCTAGGGTGGGAAATACATCATCCCCCCTGTCATCATCCAGACCCCCCGTCATTAACAACCTCATCATCATCACCCTGTCATCATCCCTCCTTCATCATCACCACCTGTCATCATCCCCCCCTTCATCATCACACCCCCCCCTTCATCATCCCCTTGTCATCATCCCCTTGTCATCATCCCCCCCTTCATCATCCCCTTGTCATCATTCCACACCCCCCCCTTCATCATCCCCTTGCCATAATCCCCCCCTTCATCATCCCCTTGTCATAATCCCCCCCCCCCCTTCATCATTCCCCCCCCCCCCCTTCATCATCCCCTTGTCATCATCACCACATGTCATCATCATGGTCTTCAACCTGCGGACCTCCAGATGTTTCAAAACTACAACTCCCAGCAAGCCCGGGCAGCCATCGGCTGTCCGGGCTTGCTGGGAGTTGTAGTTTTGAAACCTCTGGAGGTCCGCAGGTTGAAGACCACTGCGGCCTTCGACATCATCCAGCCCCCTCTCACCCCCTTTAGTTCTGTACTCACTTCCGCTTGGCGCTGGTCCAGTGCTGCAGGACTGTCCGGTGGGGAGGTGGTCCGGTGGGATAGTGGTTCCGGGCTGCTATCTTCCCCGGGGAGGCCTCTTCTCCGCGGTTCGGGCCCAGAATAGAGGCGTTGCCTTGACGATGACGCAGAGGGATGCTGGTAATGAATGTACCTCTGTGTCGTCAAGGCAACGTGACTATTCCGGGGCCGGGCCCGAAGCGCGGAGAAAAGGCCTCCCCGGTGAAGATGGTAGCCCGGAACCACTATCCCACCGGATGACCTCCCCACCGGGCAGTCCTGCAGCACCGGACCAGCGCCGAGCGGAGGTGAGTACAGAACTAAAGGGGGTGAGAGGGGGGGGGCTGGATGATGTCGAAGGTCGCAGTGGTCTTCAACCTGCGGACCTCCAGAGGTTTCAAAACTACAACTCCCAGCAAGCCCGGACAGCCGATGGCTGCCTGGGCTTGCTGGGAGTTGTAGTTTTGAAACCTCTGGAGGTCCGCAGGTTGAAGACCACTGAGGGCGGAGAGTTCACTCGAGTATAAGCCAAGGGGGGTGTTTTAAGCACGAAAAATCGTGCTGAAAAACTCGGCTTATACTCGAGTATATACGGTAGGTGGCGTGAAGAAGACTGAGACTATGGTCAACTGGCTGAGATGGGACACCAATGCAACAAATGATTAGCTGAGCGGTAATGTGACATAGTGACAACAGCACTAGGAAGCAGAGCATGATGGAGGCCGGGTGGCGCAATAGGGGAGGCTGCGGGAAAGTGAGGGAGTTGAGTACAGGTTTTTCTCGTTTAAGTAAGCAGCCTGGGCATTTTCCCCTTTTGCCGGATAACACCTTTGAAGTTAATGTGCCACCTAGAATTATTTTATTGATTAAAACCAGATACTGAAACATTATTACTGATAAGCATTTTTCATTTAGACAAATCAAAGAATAGACAAGAACCACTAACTATTCAATGTGCTTTATTGGAATCTTTGTGCAGGTAAAATTGCAGCAAACTGCGAACAAACACCACACTGGAGCTGTAGTGACAGTTGTTTCACACCATACAGGATCTTCTGCATATTTTTTATGCATATGTTGTGCAACTGATTTTGCTACCATTAACCTCAATGGGTAGCAAAATCAGCTGCAGAAAATAAGCAGCATAAATATGTAGCAGATCCTGTAGGTGTCAAAAATAAGCAGCATAAATATGTAGCAGATCCTGTAGGTCCCTAAGGGTGCGTTCACACATACAGGATCCTGCGCAGATTTGATGCGCAGGATTTGTAACTGCAGATTAGAAGCTGTGCTCTGTCATTTAGTTTACATTGAAATCTGCAGCAGAAAATTCTGTGCATCAAATCCAGCGCATGAAAGCTGCGTGTGTGTGAACCCAGACCACAACTTTCACCTTAGTATGGACAGATATAAAACACCTTACTCACGTCACACAGGTGAAGGAGTTGTGTCTAAACATAGACATACAGAAATATAAAAAAAAAAAATATATATATATATATATATATATATATATATATATATATATATATAGATTAGACGTCCAAATAAAGGAAAAAGGAGGCACTCCAAATCCAAAAAAAGGTGATGATTTATTCACACATCTGTATAAAGTGCAACGTTTTAACCTACTCCATGAGGTCTTTTTCAAGCATAACAATCAGTGATTCTTTACACACATTTATAGGGGTGACAATTAGACAAGTAACCTCCCCCAATAGGAGGGATCCTCAGTGACATCACTCATAATTCATGAAAACATGTCAAAATACAATTGTAAACATTGGTATTATCTCACAATCAAAACTAAAGTGTCAACATCAGTGCATAATAAATGACGATATAATGAATATGCTGTCCCATAATGTGCAATGTGATGTAGTCAGTGCGCTCCATTCACCATTATCAACATTATTATATTAATTAGGGGACATGTCTTATACGTGGAATTATCAGTTTCTAATCATACACTCGACATGTCCGCTTCCTCCTTCCAGCGTTTGTATACCATGTCCGGAAGACACGCACATCGCGAGACTCATCATGTGATGTAGAATACATCACATGAGCGCGGCATCAGCTAGATCGCGCGTCTCGCGAGATCTCGCATCCGCCCTATGGGTCATTACTCGCGAAGCAGCCATGTCACAGGAAATGGATCTCTAAGTCTCCATATTGAAAAAGGGCAATCTCAATAATGTATATAATACCTATCCCACACTTGGGAATATTTACAAAGAAAGCCCCAAAACAATATGAGAAAGTTAATTGTAACCAATAATCAAAAAATTAGTTATAACTAAAAATGAATGTGTGTATTCTCCACATTATAACTAGGACAATTTCATCTCCTTGTCCCATAATATAATGTAGTGACTGTTGTTGTTAGTAATTTTAATATTCTGTCAGGCACTATTATTAGACTATTTATTGGCCAAGTGGCATGTCAGACACATGTGAGAGTGCTCCCACTCCCACACCGTGTCCGGCAATGGCCCACAGGGGTCCGTGTGTCACTGAGACATTTATAATATTCCCGTACCCACACCCTCTCCTGGGATCCTCTCCACTTTTTTGGCTCTACTTGTCTGTGCCTACAACACTATAGGTCCATAAGACCCCCCAGTCATTCCAATTTCTATTTATAAATGGGAGATATCCACATATCCAAAGGAATATGTTTGTATCACAATAGTTTATTAATGAATCCCTATTCCCCTCACATGGCTGCATACGTTCTTCAAGATAACATTAATGGAGAATAATTCAGGCTTGATAGTTGGCAGACGGACATGGTGGTGATCTTAGCCTCCCTAAAAGAAATAAAAAATAGAATAAAAAACATTAAAGATCTCATAAATATGGAGCGTACATCATATATATATATATATATATATATATATATATATATATAAAAATGAATACTGCACACAAAAGATCTACTAAGAGACCTCATCCAAACTACTTATGCAAATATGTCATATTTTCTAAAGTGCATCATAATAAAGTGCCATATTGTGTAAAGTGACCAACATTATATGAAAAAGTGTTGTTGTGCCTAACCCGCTATTATATAAAAAAGAAATATTTTTTTCTTCTATTACCACTAAATCGATCCGTATAAGTATATTGAGAGTATCCTATCTTTTGAGTGTCCTACCCTTCGAGTACAGTCCGCCACATGGTCACCAAGACATCACATGACTGTAAAAATCCCTCCCGAGAATATCTTTCCATGACTATATTTAAGGAGCATTACATAACCTAGATTATAAAAAGGATTTCAAAGAAAATTCTAAATTCATCCCCTTGGGGTGTAGAGTATTCAACTTTTTTATCCACATAGGCTCTCTTTGTTTTAACTGTTTTTCCCGGTTCCCACCTCTTCTATGTCGCGGAATATGGTCAAGGATCATAAACCTTAGTTGCTCTACCTTATGATGTGCTTCAAGAAAATGTTGTGGGACTGGTAAGTCTGTCTTTTTTGTGCGTATTGAGGACCTGTGATTGTTCATTCTCATTTTGCATTCTGTGGTGGTCTCCCCCACATAAAGTTTCCCGCATGGGCAGACCAGGACATAGATTACATAATCACTTTTACATGTCAAATGGTGTCTGACTGTGAATTTTTCTCTAGTCAGACGGTGTGTGAATGAGTCCCCTTTTAACATCATCCCCATCATTTTGACACCCCCCACATGGGTAACATCCTGGCTTTAAACGGGTCACCAAACTCAAGTCTGTCTTTTTAATGTCCGCTCGTACCATCCTATCGCGTAAATTCTTTGAACGCCTATAGGATAATAGAGGAGGAACAGTCAATTCAGGTATTTCCTTATATGTATGTGACAGTATGGACCAGTGTTTGCGTATTATATTCGCTATCTTATCACTCTGTTTAGTGTAGGTGGAAATGAATGGTATCCTTTTGACACCCTTCTCAGTATCCGTCTTAGATTGTAGTAAACCCTGTCTCGGACATCCCTGTGCTTTATCACATTGTCGCTTCACTAGCTTCTTTGGGTATCCCCTCTTGTGAAACTTATTACTCATTTCCTCCAACCTCCCTGTTAACTTATTGGGGTCCTCCACTATTCTCCTTACCCGTAAAAATTGGCTATACGGTAATGATTGTACTGTCCTTCTTGGATGTTGACTGTCATATTGGAGTAAGTTGTTCCTATCAGTAGTTATATATATATATATATATATATATATATATATATATATATATATAACAATACTCCATCATTATAACAATGTTTAAAATAAACATACCTAAATCAAGCCTATTCTTCAATCCTAAATTTCCTAAGGCCTGTGTTTTCAATATCCAGCGAGCTTTACCTTAAAGCGTACCCGTCAGATCCAACAAAAAACTTTTTTTTAAATATATCACTCAGTACCTAATCCTGACCATGTACATCAAATTTTAATGTGTCTAGCACCTTTATTTATTTTTTTATTACACTTTTAATTTAGCTCACTAGTCTGAATTCCTCTCAAAGGGAGGGGGCGTGGCCTCACTGTGCAGGTCTCCGCCCCCTCCCTCAGTATGCTGTCTGCTCACATCTCCCCTAGCATTAGCAAAACTACAACTCCCAGCTTGTCCTCACTGACAGTAGTGGGACACAAGCTGCCAGTGGGAGGATTTTTCCTCCAGCTGTGAACCCTGCGCTCACAGCTGTCAATCAAGGAAGTGTGTCTATGACGCATGGACACAGCAGGACTAGTATGTCTCCAAGCAGGTGGGGGGGGGGCAGTTGTTTGACCGTTTTTTTCAGTATGAAATACCGAAAATTTTCTAATGAAAGCAAATGCTTTACAACATATCAAAAGTTTTTGTATCTGACAGTGCCCATTTAAAGCAATGATTCTGTTTATCTGTGCCGCTCTTAGCAGGCAATGCCCTTTCTATGCCGAATACTTTCAAAACATTTATGGTGTCCACCATGGGCTTCTACCATGTGTGCAAATAAAGGGGTACTCACCTGGAAAACATTTTTTTTTTTTTTTATCAACTGGTGCCAGAAAGTTAAACAGATATGTAAATTACTTCTATTTAAAAAACTTAATCATTCTAGCGCCACAGTGCTCTCTGCTGACACCTCTGTCCATTTTAGGAACTCTCCAGAGCAGGATAGGTTTGCTATGGGGATTTGCTCCTACTATGGACAGTTCCTAAAATGGACAGAGGTGTCAGCAGTGATCACTGTGGTCAGACAGAAAGGAAATTCAAAAAGAAAAGAACTTCTTCAGAAGAATTCAGCAGCTGATAAGTACTGGAGGAGTTAAGATTTTTAAACAGAAGTAATTTACAAATCTTTTTAACTTTCTGGCAACAGTTGATTAAAAAAAATAATTTCCAGTGGAGTACCCCTTTAACCTGGGTGAGCTCATCGCAGATCTCAGGGAATACACATGTTCCCTGAATGATTTAGAGAAATGCTTTATAGCCATAGAAAACAATAGACTGAAGGGGACTGACTAACTTCTTTGGAAGAGTTTTCTAAGCATACTATGTAAACTGTTCAGAGATCATTGAGCAGAGAAAGTGAGGAAGGAATTTGTAATCATCACCTATCATTAATGGCCTGATCCTGTCTAATCTGTACACTGTTGTCATCTTTTATTGTAATCCTGTCTGTGATAATTAAATGACAATTGGAAAGTTTTCTCGACAGGACGAGAAGTGTCTGTTTATTATAAGGCTTAGAGGCGGGAGTGAAAGATTCAAGTTATGTATTGTGACGATCCATCTTGGGGATTAGCTCTGGGATCGTCCTGGACCACGCCACAGGATGCGTTTCTTCTCAATAAACCAGCAAACAAACGCTTATAATGCAAATCTGGCACCTTGCCAGTTTTATTAGACGGGTTGCAGGGAAAGAAATAAACAAAAAGCAGGAACAAACAAAATCCTAGACCGTCTGGTCACTGACTAAACAGATCAGCTTGTCCTGACTAACAACCGCTGAGCTTCCCTCAGCCGGTTAAACATATGTCCCCTGCAACCTTCTACTCACAATTCATGTCACTCTCTTTGAGCCCCTCATAGCTCGGGCTGTGTACTCCTCAGCAGGCTCTGTCTCTTCCCTACAGCCCACATGCTGTCTCCTAGGAAGAGCCCACATTAGACTGAGTCTCCATCTCATATACACCTCCCTTCCCTCCTGCCTCATTACTTAAGAAGCAGGTGAGAGCTTCTGCAGGGTGAGCCAAGGAAATACACCCTTTCCTTGCCACACTGCCACGGTATAAATGGAAAATTAAAAAAAAAAATCTAAAAAATCCGTAAGAAATATGTTAAATGTAAAAACTTGATGTAGAAAACTGTTGAATAAAAATATATAAAAAAAGCAAAAAACTACTTGATGTAAACAATAGGACATTTCTAGATCTCTTCTCCCCTCCTGACACCATGAAGGATTTAGAGAAAGGAAGGAAGGCGCCTCATGTGCGGGATCAGTAGATCTTGCAGGTGGGGGTAGGGGAAAGTGATTCCCAAGCCGCTTACCGAAGTTGGTTGTGCGCCCACACACAACAAGGTTAGAAGCAGAAGAAATATGAAGGCAGGTCCACTGCAGCCCTCCTGGATAGGTGTAGAATCAAAGGCGAATGACCAGGGAGTCAGGAGTTTGTCTGGCGCAGAGAGGAACCATCAGACAGCCAAGTAAAATCAATGGATTTATTAGATGCAACGCGTTTCGCTGCGCATGCGCAGCTTCATCAGGCATCAGCTGCCTGATGAAGCTGCGCATGTGCAGCGAAACGCGTTGCATCTAATAAATCCATTGATTTTACTTGGCTGTCTGATGGTTCCTCTCTGCGCCAGACAAACTCCTGACTCCCTGGTCATTCGCTTTTGATTCTACACCATGAAGGATTTAGCAGAGCCGTTTGGGATTGTCAGCACTTCCAAATACAGTAAAAAAATATATATATTGTCAGCTTTAGATGGTTTTAAATATTGCATTGAACCCCGCCGTAAATACACCTTTCTCGAAAACTGATAATGATGTATGCTGATGTTTTATCAAAGCTCCGCGACTCCCTGAGGTGCTACCACTTTGACTTGAAAATCTTATATTGGTGCCATGTTGCCTAGCAACCTCTTACAGCCACAATTCCTAGCAACGAACAGAAAGAAAAGACGACCACAGAGGTCTTCTGCTGGGATCTAATAAAATCAGTCAGAACGGGCAGCGTCTCCAAACAGTAGTTTATTTCTTTAAATAGAACGATCGCTTCCCATCCCCGCGTGTTTATTTTACTCCTCAAACAGCAAATAGAATCTGTCGACGTTTTCTGCAGGCAGCAGTCTACACGTCTGAACTCCATGTCTACGGGGACAAAAGATGAGACAATATTCATGTCTCGGCAGATTTCATACAGCTGCTACTTTTTACACTAGAATAATATTGTTGACTGTGATTTTAATTGTTATTTACTCACCTGTGTGTTATTTATTTGTCATACTATAAATAACCCTATCATATTTTTATTGTTGTTTTGTGGAATTTTTTATTTTGTCACCAGACAGAGCTTTGTACTCCGGGCGTCTATGAGGCGGTAGATTCCACTGGTGCTCCTGCATACAGCATATGCCCCCCTGGGAGTTGGAGTCCCCATGCTGTGAACAAATGAGCACTTCTGAGCCCTTTACTAATCAGTTGTGCTGAGAGGGCACACATGGCAGTAACTTTAGGCTCTGTAGACGCATTATTTCTTTTTTTTTTTTTGAAGACCACTGGTATTGGAGGTAGTACTCACGTGTCCCCGCCACTCCGGACCCGTCACCGCTGAGCTGGATGTCGCTCCATCGCTGTCCCCGTGGTGTCCCCGACGCTCCGGACGTCTTCTTCCCCGGGATCCACGTTCTCCGTCACCGTCATCACGTTGCTATTCATGCTGCTCCTATTGGATGACGGGACGGCGTGCGCGACGACGTGATGACGTCGAAGGAGAGCGCCGGCCATGCAGGGGATCCCGGCACGGAGCAGACACCGAGGAGGCAGGTAAGGTCCCTCCCGGTGTCCTGTAAGCTGTTCGGGATGCCACGGTGAAATTTCACTGCGGCGGTTCCGAACAGCCCGACTGAGCAGTGGTTAGTGTTATTTTCGCTTCAGACGCGGCAGTCAGCTTTGATCGCCGCGTCTGAAGGGTTAATACAGGGCATCACCGCGATCGGTGATCTCCTGTATTAGCCGTGGGTCCCGGACGTTGATGGCCGCAGGTATTTGCCGTATAAGACGCACCAACTCCCCCCCCCCCCCCCCCAGTTTTGGGGAAGAAAAAGTGCGTCTTATACGGCGAAAAATACGGTATATATGCCCTAACAGACCGCTAGGACCCCCATCGATCATGACATCCAAAGGAAATTGTATCTCTGAAGGAATGGAGTGTACATTCATTTAGTTGACTACTTGGCAATGTTCTGAAGCCCCATAGAGAATAAATGGAGTGCTGGCCATACACACGCAGTGCACTCCATTTACTGTATTTGGGTGTACAATTTCCCTCCGTTGTCATGATCAGTTGGGCTCCTAGCAGTTGGACCCCTACCAGTCAGCAAGCTATGATGTCTATTAGAAGTCCCATAGATCGTTAAATTGTCAGGAAATTCTGGAAATGTAACCCCCTAAGGACCTTGCCAATTTTCATTTTTGCACTTTCATTTTTTCCTCCTTAATGACAATGAACTTAAATGTATGTCCTGGTGCCCTGGTACTTAACATTTACATCCTGTACATAAAGCTACTGCAGGACCTGCCGGTAATGGCGGACATCAGTAATTGCACTGATGGCCGCCATTAACCCTTCAGATGCCATTATTAATACTGATCACGGGATCTGAGGCATTATAGGGCTCGGGGGGGGGGGGGGGGGGATCACCCGCAATGTAATCACAAGGGTCCGATGAGTCAGAATGGCTGTCAGAAGTCCCCTGCCTCCTTGACGGCTCTGGACATCTTCTCCTCTGCTGTGCCTTCTAGCAGACCGGGGAAGTAGATTGCCGATATAATTGATCAGTGCTATTGCTATGCATAGCACTGAACAGTAATCACAATCTATGGACCCTATGGGAACATAACAAATGTAAAGTTAAATAAATAAAATATGAATAAGCCCCTCCCCCAATGAAATTACAAAGAAAAGTGTAAAACATAATAAATAATGAAAACATATCATTGCGTACGTAAATGTCTGAACTAATAAAATATATTGTTAATATAGGTCTAAAGTTGATGTTTTTTGGTCACATCACATCCCACAAAAATGAAATAAAAAGTGATCAAAAAGTCACACATACGCAAAAGTGGAACCAAGTGAAGTTTTTTTTACAAGTAGCACAATAATAGTAAAGCATGTAAACATGAGTATCATTTTAATGTATTGACCCACAGAATAAAGAGAATGTTTAGCTTAAGAATGATAAAGAAAATTAGATTTTTCATTTGTATAATGTAATGTATAAACAATAGAGTTCACTATAATATCAGGGACCCTTTAGCTGACATCAGCAATCTAAAGGGGTTATTGCCAGCCATGGAAAAACCTCAACAATACATTACATAGTGAATTTATTGCAGATTTGAAAATAGGGATACTCATTATTTCTGTTTCGTTCAGTACTCAAGAAGAGGGATTCCTATCTTTAACAGGAGTCCCTGCTCCTTTACCTACTTTCTGTATTGCCCTATGCTACTGGCGTAAGATGCCACAGAAAATGCATACAGGAAATGGGTCCCGTGTCTTGTACACTGAGCAGCAAATGATACATTGCATGCCTTATTGCTGTTGACATCTTCGAGGCTGGGTGCAGATACAGGGGGCTCAAACTTCTGCTGTGCAAGGAACTCTGTGTCCAGCCCAAAAATTGTTAGCTGTGCAGTGAGGCATACAATGTATGCGTTCACTCTCAGTACACAGGAGCAGGGACTCCTGTCTTTGATAGGAATCTGCGCTCATATACTTTCCACAGTACCATACACTATCGGTTAAAATTAACTTATAAGTGAATAACACTGCTACCTACCTACAGTGTTACCATCGCTTACTTCCAGGCAGTGTGTGACTTTGACACTCAGTGTACAAAAGCAGAGTCTCCTGCCTTTGACAGAAGTCTTTGCTCCTGCAAGGTTCCCAAAACAAATCCTAAAACGTTTTGATTCAAACAACCGGTATGTTTTAGGAAATTTAAAGTGAAATTAGTTTAAGATCTATTTAATCATCAATTTAATCATCTCTAATTACAACATATCTGATGACATTATGTCATGCTGCACAAAAACCTTTCTTGCTCCTGTTATCAAGCTTTTACCTTTTGCCCCTTTTCTGTGAGACTCAGCTTTGTTCTGTGTCTGCAAGACAAGTCTATGCAAAGGGGGAGGGAGCTCAACCCACCAGCCCTGGAACAACTTTAAATTATAGATAAAGTCTGCAGAGCAGAAATCTGCAAAAAAATATCATAAACAAATGATATCATGACCAGAAATGGTGCTGCTTCTTACGAACACACACAGGACAGCTAATCCTTAGAAGTCACCCAAAATGACAGGTACACTTCAGAATCTCATCCACTTCACTGTTATTGGAATTCTAATGTATTCTGCAGTGTATTTGCTACATGTAAACAAACCCTTTGATATTCCATTGACTCCTTTGCAATAAGTCCACCTTCACACTATGAAAAGTACCCGTTATATAACGCCCGTTATAAAATAGCGGGTGATCGCGGGGTTAAACGGCCATTAGAAAATCCCTAACGGACGTTAGAAAATCCCATTATAGTCTATGGGATTTTTCTAATAGCCGTTTTAACCCGTTATCGCCCGTTATTAATAATGGCCGTTATTTTGTGACGGGTGATTGAACGGAAGAAATAGCGCATGCACTATTTCTCCCGTTACTATCTTCCGTCACCAATTAACGTCCGTTATTAATAACGGGCGATAACGGGTTAAAATGGTTATTAGAAAAATCCCATAGAATATAATGGGATTTTCTAACGTACGTTAGGGATTTTCTAATGGCCGTTTAACCCCGCGATCGCTCGTTATAAAATAACGGGTACTATTCATAGTGTGAAAGCAGTCTAAGACAGAATGATGTCGAAAGTACAAAATTCATCAAATAAAACTAGAGTCTAAATAAATTAAAATACCTTAAGCATCCATCCACAATGACTCAATGGTATATTAACCAGGCCCATAATTGGGATATATACAGAGATTAATGCACATTTCTGACAAGCAGGACCACTCACTAAAAACTATTGCTGGACCAGATTAAATGCAGTGATACCCTTCAGAGCACACGTCTAAATATAAAGGTGTTTGGTTCACACCTCCTAATATAATAAAATAGTAAACAGGTGTTTAAATAAAAGGCTGGCAGCAAGACAAAATATCCTTCCCCAACCCACACCTGTTCATCTTGTCCTAAACTACTGGTAATGCAATGAAATAAGGGTAAAAAAAAACAAATCAATATATTTTAGTCAAGGTTCTTGCAGAGCTGTTTTTTAAGGAGTTTTTCATGTGTCTTTGGTCAAAAACAAGGAGTGGAAACAAAAATGAGGAGATGTAGAACAGCACAGGCAAAGTTCACTTCATTTTTTTACTAGGCTCAGGGTGAACGTGGGGAATGTGCCCAAAATGTACTTTTTCTTTTTACTGGAATAAATATTAGGTCAACTATGATTTTTAATATGAATTCGGGTAGAAAAACAGACATGGTGCACATCTACATATTGTATTTTGATCTAATTGCTTCTCAGCATAATATCAAAAACTAACAGGTTGTTAGTATACATTTTTGATCAAAAAGTACAAGCCCACTCGCCACGTCAAGGCCCCCTAATTAGAGTGGGTCCCTAACGTCCCTAGCATAAAATGGCGCAGCACCGAGCGGCGACCACCACTGCTGCGACACCAATGCCCACAGGGGGGAACGACCCACCGGCAGAGCGGCCCCAATGCCACTCAAACCAGTCTGTGGGCCGCACCCCCCCGCAGACACGGCGCCACGGCAGCAACGGACACCGCACAGCACCACACCAGTGTGAACAAGGTGTAATGGCTCACTTACCATGCTCTCCCAGTCAGACTGGGAGGCTGCTAGGAAAGAAATGACCCATGTGTAGCTAACTACTACTTATATAGGGTTGGGCTGAGGGGGTGGGGAAGAGATTTTTAATATAGAATCCCAATCCCAATAAATATACCACCCAGTATGTGCTTGTTTTACAAAAGAAGATATCTAGGTGTGAATAGGGATTCTTTGAATTAGAGAGACACAGATGTGAAGACAAGGAAGGCTATGGAACAGATATAGATATGTACCTTTTTGCATCTATACTATAAGACCCATTACATGAAATTTAGGGGATCTCTCAAGAAGATATTAAGACTTCCCATTCACTTTCCCATTCGCTGTGACGCCCCTCCCATAGACTTGCATTGAGGGGGTGGGGCATGACATCATGAGGGGCGGGGCTATGGCATCACAAGCTCCCGACACCGACTCTAAGCGTTCGGAACATTTTGTTCCAAACACTGAGCAGCGGAGTACCCCATTAACACACATCACAGATTTTGCAACACATGGTGGCCAAGACAAGCCTTGGGATCTTGACTAACTATGGGTAGCTCCTCAACGTAAGACCCTAATTTTTACATACACTGCAGCTCCTATCAATACAGAAAAATTTAAATATAATATCAATATCAAAATCAATATTAAATTATAATTTTTTTTCTCTTTTCTTTCTTCTCCTGCTTTTGTCTCTTCTCCCTCTTATTTTCCTTAATTTTGTTTACACAACATACTATTTTGGTGTTTACTGATGTTTAAAGAAAATGCTAGAAGACCACAGCACCGCCATAACTATGTGCATAAGCTGTAAGGCTTTATTGTCACCAACAATACAATGCTTTGGCAATCCCATGCTGTCTTTGTCAAGTGCTTGTCAGGTAAGGCAGTATGGGATTGGCGAAATCTTGTATCATTTGGTGAAAATAAAACTTTACAGCTTTTGCACAATTGAAGATATCCACGTGCTGTGGTCTTTTACCATTTTCTTAGAACTGCTGGGGCCTGGGAGGTTGAGGCCTAACACGATATGCACCAGATTTTATATGGTTTGCATCTAAAGTATTGGAACTTAGATGGGTGGTGATGTCTCTCTCTGCATTGTACTTATGTTTTGTTACAGTACAAACTGAAGAATATACAAATTTGTCAAATTCCCGTTTCATTAAATGAAAACTGGAGCAAAAATTAACTTATCCGCTATCCACAGAGATTCAGAGATCGTGGGAGGTCCCAGTGGTCTCATCAGCTACTTATGCCCTATCCTGTGCATAGGGGATAAAGGAATTTTTTCTAAATTTTTCCTTTAACTCAGTTGTACTGTTACTTATTGTAAAAACACTTGAAATATTTTTTTATGCCAATAAAATTGTTTAAACATAAAAACAAATTCTGACACAAAGTCTACTGTAGCAAGCCGGTAGCATAGCCATAGAGTTAAATTTACCAAGTGTGGTCTACCTATGTTTTGTCATCTTTACTTTACTATACATTTTAGGACATTGCAGGACACAAAAGTGTAGTCAACTGCAAAAACTATGTATACCAGCATGAAGAAGACAAAACATCACTAATAGACTAATGGACTAATAGTCACTAATAGACTATGTTTGGGCTATTCGACACTTGGGTTACACTGCGGGCACACTGTGGTATATGCCAGCATACTTTATTGATGTTATCTTAATGTATACTGGTGACAGTGCCACAAAAGTGTAGTCTACTGCAAATAAACTGTGTACCAGCATGAAGAAGACAAAACATATTCTGGAAAAGACTGTTTGGCCTATTTAACCCTTGTGTTACACAGTGTCCACACTGTGGTAAAGGTCAGAATACCTTTTTGATGTTATCTCAATATCTTCTGGGACAGAGACCCAAAATGTGAGCGAATAGGGTCTATTCTGGTTGTGTATATTAGATTTTAAATTCATTTAACAATGTGGTTCTGTGCTATGAAAACTGACTGATCAGTCTGGAAACAGCAAGCCGTACAACAAGTTCCATCTATGTTTAACCTACATATGTAGCAACCTCCACAGGCTTTGCAGTTTTTCATTTTTTTTCCTCCACTGAGTAAATTCATTTTTATTGTTTAGTTATTTGAACTACCTTCCCCCAGGGAGACGGTCAACTCTTGGCTTTATTCCTGTCTTGTACAAGACACAAAATTAGACAATGCCGTAAGTCTGGTATTTAATGAACAAAGACAGCTGTAACCAGAAACATACAGTATTCAATGGGTGCATTATGTATCACTTACATAACTGGCTGCGGCAATACCAAAGAATCATTTTTACTTGGCTTTGGAAAAACATTTTTTTTAGTGTAGCAGACTGTGTCATCCAGAACCACAACAGAGCCATCCCAACGACTTGGTAAAGCCATGGAAGGCATTATTCTATGTATTCTTAGGACTACATCTAGACTGCCGGTAAACCTAATTTAGTACTACAGAGGATGAAATGAACGGACAATTACATTTGGACATTTCTTTGGTATACTTATTCATACACATGTACATACATACGGGCAGCCATAACATTAAACCACCTGTCTAAAATGGTATAGGTACCTCTTGTGCTGTCCAAACAAAGGTAAAGGGGTTATCCACCATAAGGTGATTTTAGTACGTACCTGGCAGACAGTAATGGACATGCTTAGGAAGGATCTGCGCTTGTCTTCGGGCTAAATGGCTATGTCATGAGATTACCATAACACTGTGGCTAGCTTTTTGTGAACTCGTATTTCCTGTTTGACTTTTCTTTTTTTGACTACAAATCCCACAATTCCATTTTCCTCACCCCCCACACATCAGCCACCTCACCCATTGAAACATAAATGAGCTGCATCCATCAAAAGACCTATGGTTTTCAATCAGGGTGCCTACAGCTGTTGCATTAGTTACAGATTGATCTCTCTCCCACCAAACGATCCCTCCACCCATTGAAGCAGACAGGCTCCCGGTCATCAGCTGACTAGTGAGTCAGATCTCGGCCGCATTGCAACCTGGGAAAAATCTGAGACAACAGTCATTTTGTATGCTATTAAAAATAAATATTGAGGTGAAACTCACATAAGAATTGTGAGAAAACCGTCACACACAGGTACAGACACTATATTATGAACTACAGTAACTTTACAGCCCCTGTAGCATAGCCAAATAAAAAAAAAATCCTGAAATACCCCTTTAAACCATTTAGGCATGTACTCCACAAGACCTTTGAAGGTCTCCTGTGGTATGTGGCACCTATAAGTCCTGTATGTTTTGAGGTCAGGCCTCCATTCATTGGACTTATCTCCTCAGCTAAGTTCACAGATGTTCTATTTGGGAAACTGGAGACCCAGACCTAAAAATCTTTGATATGTTCTTCAAGCCAGTTCTGAAATATTTTTTCAGGGTGGCAGGGCACATTATTTTGCTGAACTACCATTATGCAATACTGTTGCCATTAAAAGGTGTGCCTGTGTCAAGGATGGCTTGAGGTGAGGCATTAAAATTTGAGTGACCGCTGCTGCATATTGCTGAGGGCCGGCACAAGGGATTCACACCAGACAGAATGTTGGTATAAAAACTCTTTCCTCAGCAGGAAACTCAGGAGTGTTCCCAGAGAGTTCTCAAAGAGTTTCTGTTTATTACATGGAAGTAAATTGTTTTTACATTTGACAAAAAAGGGAGGTTTAGTTATGATGTCAAAATCATCATGTTACATTTTGATTGGTTATTTGAGCTTTAGCTCTGTATATATTAGCATATTTAGTATTTTATTTATTTCTTGGCCAAAGTTCATTTATGCGGCCCTCTCGCTCTCATAATTGAAAATTCCAGATCCTTGTCCTTCTATACAACCTGTAGCTTCCTCAAATGTTTTGTCTTCTAACGTCTCATCTTGGCATCATTCCAAGGTTTCCATCTTAGTCACGAGCAGATAGCAAGCTCGGGAACATGACATCGGGAACATGGGGTGTAGGTTAAGAGTAGGTAACAAATATCTTTTTTCAGCATTGGAAATGGCATATAAATATATAAGTATTAATATATATATATATTGATTGGCAGTCAGAATAATTTTAATCAACTTGTCACCTGTACAATGCTAAAAAGCATACAGCATGCATATGTCCCTATAGACTAACAAGTGGTACTTGTAAGTCTATAATAACACATACCCTCTAACATTGTACTTTTTTTTTACATCCTGCTGCATTATTGGTAAAAAAAACACTATCTGATAACCTTCAGAAATTATATTTTCATCCCCCACATCAGTCGCCTGTCCCAAATAGTGTGCAAAATATTACAAATCCTGTTTCTTAATTTTAAACAAACACATACATAACATGATCACCGGAAGCATTTAGATCTCAGAACATATTTATTGATTGTGAGAGGAACATGAAGTACCTGGAGGAAACCCATGAAAAGGGGGCTATCCAGAGTTATGCATTTTATGGCCTATACTACGACAATCAAAGTTGCAGTGCCCTGTACTACTACTAATATCATGGCGCTGCAAAAGCAAGTAGAAGTAAACATTAAAGAGGCTGCAATGTTCATACAAGGGCCATGTCTCCTTAAAAAATGTGATCAGTGGGTGTGCTGTAAGTTAGATCCAGACTAATCTAATATCCTAATGATAGACCATCAATTTTGAATGGCTGGATAACCCCTTTAAATACATAAAGACAAACTCGGATTTTAACTCTGACTTCAGGTGCTACAATGAGCTAACCACTGTGTATTATGGACATTCTCTACTACAGTAAAATCTCCCTTAGCAGACACCTCTCAGTTGGGAACACCTCCCAATAGCGGACAGTTTTTTTATTTCCCGTCAGTGTCCCATGAGACTTAATGTATTTGCATCCTCTGAATAGGGGATACTCCCAATAGCTGATGCGGACACACCCAATAGGGGACAAAACACTCTCCATAGGGAACAAAATGCTCCCAATAGGGGCCAATACACACTTTATAGGGGACAAAACACTCCCAAAAGGGGACAACCAGGTTTGTGCCGGCCTTACCTTGTGCACAGGGCTGCCTTCAGGGGGGTACAGCCAATACCCTAGTAAGGGGCTTGGGCTCCCAGAGGGCCTGCTTCTGTATGTCCGCCGGGCACATCATTTGCCCCCCTCTGATCCCCCCGTGCCAATTTATTCCCCATGTGCCAAATCATCCCCACCCATTATTACCCCTGTGCCCCATCATTTCCTCTTGATCCCCCCCGTGCCATTTCATTCCACTTTTATTACCCTCTGTGCAAATTCATCACCTCCTCTTTACCACCCATTGTGCCATTTCATCCCCCCTGTGCCATTTCTTTCCCCTTTTATCCCCATGTGCCACTTTATTCCCCATGTGCCAAGTGCCAAATCACCCCCCCCCCCTCAACCTTTGTGCCACATGAATTTCCCCCCTTCCCTCCTCCCCTGTTGTTCTTCTTATCTGGCCAGCAGGCTCAGGTGCAGGGGCTCTCAGCGGGTTTGACATTCTCCTGACGTCCTCTGCGCTGCACTTACTGAGAGCAGCAGCGGTGGCTGCGGGCATTGACAAGTGACTTCAGGTACGTCACTCATCACTACTGGCAGCCGCCGCTGCTCACAGTCTTTCAGTGAGTGCAGTACACCGTGAGTGTCCACTATTGGGAGATTTTACTTTATTTTTTTATTAAAGGGGCACTCCAAGTTAAAACACTTATCTCCTATTCACAGATTGGGGAAAAGATGTCTGATCTAGAAGGGACCCCAATAAGACACCAGTATTTTAAATAGTGGCCCAGAGTCCCAGGTGCTTCAAGTTATGACACAATATATTATGTAAAAAAAAAAAGATATATATATATTATAATCAAAATTCATTTGGTTCATATATTACTAAGGCCAGTAAACTAAAATATTGCCATGTCCTAGTTCTAAAGACAGTAATTGTCATTATGCATCCAGCTACGTGCCTACGGATGTGGTGTTCTGCAGACTAACAAATTACAGCGATACATTAAGGCAGCAGTATATATGTTATCAGGTCCCGAAGTCAAGCAGACATCTAGCAGGAATGGGGGCCTAGATAAGGGCTTTGTCTGCGATGGGGGTTATGGGGAAGGGGTAGGATTACTTTCATTGAGTCCCAAGAGGAAGAAAAGAATTTACTGAAGTATGTGTATATTTTTAACTTCAAGAAGGAAAACTGTCCAGGCAAGGAACATTTGTTGGGAACAGTGCATATCAGGAAGCTGTAGGGGGAGGGAGGAATGTAAAGTAGCAGCTTGTCCTCCTTCCCATGTAATTCACATGCTGATGGCCATTGAGAAAGCCTTAGGGATACGATGATCATTAACTGCAATGACCTTGTTTGTTAAGCACATGTTGCTTTTTTTATACAGTAATGTTAAGAACTTTGCTCCCTACTCTCTGCTGTGACTTTATGTATATTTTATTGGATATGTGATCAGTTATAAAGTTGTAGATTTGCTACATTCATCCTTTATATTCATAAGTCCCCATATTGTTCCCTTTGGCTCTTATATGTATGATGGCTAAAGACAGTCAGACCTGATAATAATGGACGTGATGGCAGGTCATGGGCAAGGTCAGGAATGCTGTATTAAGTTATGAACCATAAGTCCAATGCTCAATGGTTTCAGAACGGCTTTCTTACTGCTTACTGTAAATATCACTCCCAGGGTCTACGCACCTTCTTGTCGGTGGTTTTATTAAACTTTTATAGAATTTCATTAAACTATACAAATATGGTTTTGTTGCTACATGACAAGAATCTGTTATCATACATCAAGGGTACACTAACACAATGGTTTTTCTATTTCTAAATCCACAGCAAAATTCCAAAGCATACCTTGGAACTTTTTTCTTGGGTTGTGTGACAAAATTTTGGCCTATTGCCTGTAAGCCAAAATTATGTCTTACATGCACCAGATAATCAGAATGAACCGCACAGATCCTAATGTTCCTTGCAATATTCACACTAAGGCATTATGGATGTTCCGCTGTAAAAATTCTGGACCCCGTGTTCATCCACTGCGAAATGCATTGCCTTCTATTGAGACAGTGCATTTCCGAGTGGTCCTAGTGCCACAGTAGAAATAAGGCGTTAAAGTCCTTGGGTATGTTTACAAAAATGTTATTTATTACCATCAATCTGGGGCTGATGTGTCTTATTTTTGTTTTATTTATTAATTTTTTTTTTTATGTATGCCATTCAGCTTACTGGTATCATATCAATGGTATAATACATCACACTGGGGGGAATTTACCAATAGTGTGGGTTTGCATTTCTGATGTTGTTTTATTCTCCACTGTGTAAAACCTTTCACATTCATTAATGTGTCTCATGTTAGCCAGAATTGGGCCACATCTCAAATTGTGGCTCATTGTACCCAAATTTCTCACATGCATCACTTGATACATCTTTACCTTACAACTTACACTCTGGGATAGAGGAAAGATGGTGGCTTGTGTCACTTGATGTGGAGACTCCAGGAAGGTACCAAAGGCCTTATCAACCTTAAAAATTTTTAATACACAGAGACACATTTTAGGTGCAGTAGAATCTCCAGCCTCCAAGATATGACCCCATGTCCATCTATAAGCACAGCCACAGTCATAACAACAGAGGCAACCATGGTGGCTGAGGGGAATCCATCTCGAAATTCACCTTGTGGTAATTCAGAATGAGATGGAGGAAGTAGCTGACTAGCTCAGCAAGAGTTGGATAAAAAAACTAAACAAAAGAAAATGTAATGAAAGGGGCGGTAGGGAGTTAGTGTGCCCTAACTTTCCCTACAAGCACTGCCCCTTCCTATTGCCCATCCGCCCTAAACGATGGATTGACAACCACGAGGACAGTCCCTATACTGCGTTAAAGTGAATGAGTGTCAAGTTAAACAAGTCAGGAACATAACAGAAATGCTACAAAGCAACAAACAGATAATACAAGGCAGGATATAGCATACTAACATACAATTCAGGAACCAGGATCAGAATTAACATCAGATATGATAATATGAACAAGACTAGAAATAAGGATAAATATACAGCAGACAAAACCAGGAGATGCAGGGGGTGAACAAGATAACTGAATGTTAGAACACCAAACTGGTCAGGATAACAATAGCACAATTGACACAAGACAAAAAGACACCCCACTCCAGAAAAGAAGTGGACAGCAATAATACCTCCAAATGGACATCTTCATAGCGGCACACTCAACAGTGTGGAACAGATTCCAGCCAAGGAGGAAACATAAAAAGACTGGAAAACACAGGACTGATACAAAGGCATAATGTACACATGGACTAAGATTCAGAAAACTCAGGCAAAACAGATTACAATCTGAACACGGGTCTAAACAAGGAACACTAAATATATGCAATGCAAGAATACTAAAACCTGACAAGGTACTAAACAAAGCAGGATTAAATACAGATATCAAAAACAGGGAAAGGACAGATAACCATTGCCAAACTCAGAAAATGTGCTCAGACAGACAAAGGTGCATAAAGAAACATGGTCAGTGTAACAGGTGAAATAACCAGCCCAGAGCAGCACCTAAAGAGGCCTTATATACCCTTCCAGTGCTGAAGGGCTGGAAGCATTAACCACATGTGACCCCATTTTGGAAACTACACCCCTCATAGAATTTAATAAGGGGTGCAGTGAGCATTTACACCCCACTGGCGTTTGACAGATCTTTGGAACAGTGGGCTGTGCAAATGAAAAATAAAATTTTTCATTTTCACGGACCACTGTTCCAAAAATCTGTCAGACACCTGTGGGGCGTAAATGCTCACTATACCCCTTATTACAGGGATAGGAGGGGTGGTACCCCTGCCACCTCACTCCTATCCCTTCAGAGCGATCCCCCTTATTTTCGAGGTCAGCAGAGACCCTTATGACCCGGAATCGCCGCAGATCGCCAGTCTGAATTGATTTGAATTGATTTGTGGCGAATGCCGACATGGGGCGATGTGCCGGGATGCCTGCTGAATGATTTCAGCAGGCATCCCGGTCCAGTCCCAGACGGACTAGCGGTAGGGACCGAAATTCCCACGGGCATACCCATATGCCCTCAGTCCTTAAGGACTTTAAAATGGCGGCATATGGGTATGCCCTCCATCCTTAAGAGGTTAATGTTGTATATCTGCACTATAACACAACATATTGGGTTTAGTGTGGGTGAACAGGCTCTCAGTTTTCCTTTAAGTACACAGTCCAAAAACAGACTTTTACTGGCTTCCTGTGAACCTGGTCCCACAGTGTGTCTAAGATAGGGATATTACAAGGTGAGGCAATCTGAACAGTAAAAACTACACAGTAATACAGGGCCTTGAAAAAGTATTCACCCCCTTGACTTTTTTTCGTATACTGGTACATTACAGCCTTAAGTTCGATGTTTTGTTAATCTGAATTTTATGTGCTGGATCAGAACACAATAGTCTAAGTTGGTGAAGTGAAATAAGAAAAATATATAAATAAAACTATTGTTTAGAAATAGAAAACTGAAAAATGGTATATGCGTATGTATTGATAGGAAGCCCATAAAAAGTTTTATTGCAACCAATTACCTTCAGAAGTCACATAATTAGTGAAATGATGTCCACCTGTGTACAATCTAAGTGTCACATGATCTGTCATTACATATACACACCTTTTTTGAAAGGCCCCAGGGGCTGCAACACCTAAGCAAGAGGCATCAGTAACCAAACACTGCCATGAAGACCAAGGAACTCTCCAAACAAGTAAAGGACAATGTTGTAGAGAAGTACAAGTCAGGATTAGGTTATAAAAAAAAATATCCAAATCTTGATGATGATCCAAAGGAGCATCATCAAATCTATCATAACCAAAGGGAAAGAACATGGCACAACAGCAAACCTGCCAAGTGACGGCTGCCAACCAAAACTCATGGACCGGGCAAAGAGGGCATTAATCAGAGAGGCAGCACAGAGTCCTAAGGTAACCCTGGAGGAGCTGCAGAGTTCACAGCAGAGACTGGAGTATCTGTACAGAGGATGACAATAATCCATATGCTCCATAGAGTTGGGCTTTATGGCAGAGTGGCCAGAAGAAAGCCATGACTTAAAAACAAAAAGGCACATTTTGAGTTTGCGAAAAGGCATGTGGGAGACTCCCAAAATGTATGCTGGAAGGTGCTCTGGTCTGATGAGACTAAAACTGAACTTTTCATCCATCAAAGAAAACATTATGTCTGGCGCAAACCAACACATCATATCACCCAAAGAACACCATCCCCACAGTGAAACATGGTGGTGGCAGCATCATGCTTTGGGGGTGTTTTTCAGCAGCTGGGACTTGTAAACTGGTCAGAGTTGAGGGAAAGATGGATGGCACTAAATACAGGGATATTCTTGAGCAAAACCTTTACCACTCTGTGCATGATTCGAGGATAGGATGGAGGTTCACCTTCCAGCAGGACAATGACCCCAAACACACTGCTAAATCAACACTTGAGTGATTTAAGGGGAAATATGTAAATGTGTTGGAATGGCCTAGTCAAGGCCCAGATCTCAATCCAATCGAAAATCTGTGGTCAGACTTAAAGGAGTTCTCTAAGCTAAAACTTTTAAACCCATTATGCCCGGGCTGTAAAACTTTTCATAATAAACTTTCACTTACCTGCCTACGATCCCCCGTTGTTCCGATATCACCGTCCCGTTCTCCGGTCCCGGTCTCTTCCACTTCCTGCGGGTTGGTGACTTCACTCTGCGCTCAGCCTATCAGCGGCCGCAGAAATGTCCCCTCGCAGCCATTGATAGGCTGAGCGCAGAGTGAAGTCACCGACCCGCAGGAAGAGGAAGCTGACAGGGACCGGAGCACGGTCGGCGATATCGGAACAACGGGGGATCGTAGGCAGGTAAGTGAAAGTTTATTATGTATAGTTTTACAGCCCGGGCACAGCGGGGGATAAAAGATTTCAGTTGGAGAACTCCTTTAAAGATTGCGGTTCACAAGCGCAAACCATCCAACTTGAAGGAGCTGGAGCAGTTTTACAAGGAGGAATGGGCAAAAATCCCAGTGGTAAGATGTGGCGGCTCATAGAGACTTATCCAAAATTACTTGGAGCTGTGATTTCTGCAAAAGGTGGCCCTACAAAGTATTGACTTTAGGGAGGTGAATAGTTACGCACATTGACTTTTTCTATTATTTCGTCCTATTTGTTGTTTGCTTCACAATAAATAAATAAAAACATCTTCAAAGTTGTGGGAATGTTCTGTAAATTAAAATATCAAAAGCCTCAAACAATTCATGTTAAAGGGGTACTCCGGCACTAAGACATCTTATCCCCTATCCAAAGGATAGGGGAGAAGATGCCTGATCGCGGGGGTCCCGCCGCTGGGGACCGCCGTGATCTTCCACACCGCAACCCGTTAGAATCAGCCCCCGGAGCATGCTCGCTCCGGGTCTGATTACTGGCGATCACGGGGACGGAACATAGTGATGTCACGGCTCCGTCCCCGTGTGACTTCACGCTCCGCCCCCTCAATGTAAGCCTCCCATAGGCTTACATTGAGGGGGCGGAGCGGCGGGACCCCCGCGATCAGGCATCTTATCCCCTATCCTTTGGGATACGAAAAAAAGTCAAGCGGGGGTGTGTGTGAATTCTTTTGCAAGGCACTGTAAAGTTGCATTTTAAGGGCCCCGAAAGGCACTTTCTGTAACCTATTGCAATAAGGAGCACCGTCTATGTGCGGTCTGCTCTCTATCAAAGAGCCAATGTTTCCCAGATGCTGGATCCCTCTAATCAGTATTCCTTATTATGTCCTATCAACATATCACAAAACACTTGTGCGAAGAAAATGCCTTTCTAGGCCTCTACAATGTCAGACATTCAAGATAACTTTCTAGTGAGATCTTCTGGTAATGCAGATTTTACGGCTGTCTGTTCATTGGAAGGAATATATACTGAAGTGATATTAAAACTGACCACACCAGTGAGCTCTGGCACATGCAGCGGCCTCTTACTTCATTGGGTAAGTTTTTCCTAATGCCGAAGCCTAGTTAGTGCCCGTCATCCTAAAACGTCTTAATACTTATTCCGAGACAGCACTGCCAAGTGAATTTACAATGCACGGCAATGGACAAAACACACAAGAATCTGATGTGTAACCAGAAGAATTTTAAAAAGAACATTGCACATGTAAGCCAGTATTTTATTATCATTTTCCATTATTTATGTACTGTTGGGTAGGGCTAGAATACTCTGTATGCTGTAGGAGACAGTACAGGACATCACTATGGACACATAGGTCACTCAATCCTATTAATAGAAAGCAACAACAGACTGTGGCTCTGAGGGCAGAAGAATTCATATGGCTATTGTATTAAACCATGTGAACATGCTGTTCAATGCAGTTTTCTAATTGACTATACAGTGACCCCCCCCGACCTACGATGGCCCCGACATACGATAATTTCAACATGCGATGGCCTCTCAGAGGCCATTGCATGTTGAAGGCAGCATCAACACACAATGCTTTTGTATGTTGGGGCCAACGCATAAACGGCTATCCGGCAGCGCAGACTGCTTCAGCTGTTTTAGGTGCCCCGTGTGGTCCGCTGACGATCACTTACCTGTCCTCGGGGCTCCGGCACATCCTCTTCGGGATCCCCTCTATCGTCGTCATCACGTCGCTGCACACGCCGTCCCGTCATCCAATAGGAGCGGCAGCGGAGAGCGAGGATGCTGGGGAAGCAGAGGCCTTGCCGGAGCGTCGGGGACACCCCGGGGACGCGGCGACAGCGATGGAAGGCGACATCCAGGGCAGCGGTGACGAGCGGTGATGGGTCCGGAGTGGCGGGGACAGGTGAGTACAACTTCCTATACCAGTGGTCTTCAACCTGCGGACCTCCAGATGTTGCAAAACTACAACTCTCAGCATGCTGGGTGTTGTAGTTTTGCAACATCTGGAGGTCCGCATGTTGTAGACCACTGTCGGATTACCATTGTATGTTGAGGGACCCTGTATATATCTAATTGACTATATAACAAATGCATAGTTTTAGAGTAAATGCAAATGTAGCAAAATTCAGCAGATTTTTCATGCATGTGGATGATCTTTTACAACTCTGATCCACCTGCTGCTGAGAACAAGTCTTTGCTGAAGCACCTACCTGAGGCCTTAGAGACAAGTGTTCAGCATCTGGAGTACCACACAGCTACAACTCTCCAGTAAGTCTACAAGTCTATGTCTGTTGTCACTGAATTGAATCAAGTCCTGCACATAGTACAAGTCAAGTCTAAATTACAAGTTAAAGTCAAGTGTATTACAAGTATTGGTCCAGCAAGCTGCAAGGTCCTCTGGGTACTGGTCACATCTCTGGGAATTCTGGCCTTAGCTGTGAAGATAATTACTCCGGTCTTCTATTCAGTAAAGCCTCCGTTTACCCTCAACTGGTTGTGGACTCTTTCACTACTAGCCCGTGGGATAGCGGAGAATCCGGGCGTGTGGTGTTCCGGAACCAGAAAAACCACACTAGCGACAGGAACACTTAGGGGTTAATACCATCCGACCCCCGGGGTTAATAACATCTGATCCCAACACTCATCACCGCAACACCTGCGGCCCTTCCACTCACCACAGTGGCTCACCACACCCCCATGAATGAGGGAGGGAGGAAGGCAGGAAGAGAAACTTCAACTGCCCCATTCAACTAAAGTAGGACCTTTTAGGGCTTCGAGCCAGGCCTAGTGCAGCATGGTCTTCATTTCACAAAACTTCACATCCAAAGAAAGTTACACTTAGGCTAAGTTTCCACTTGGGGTTTTTTCTGGCAGTTTTTGGAAAACTGCCACTGCAGTTTTTGAGCCAAAGTCAGAAGTGGATCCATTAGGAAGGAGAAGTGTAAGTCCTCCCATTATATTTCCCATTCCCTTTGAATACACTTCTGGCCTTGGTCCAAAAACTGCAGTGGCAGATATCCAAAAATTGCCAGAAAAAAAACCAAGTGGAAACTTAGCATAAACACCATGCCCATCTGTTTGGTTGGAAGACACTTAAAGGGGTTATCCAGGAAAAAAAACTTTTTTTTATATATGAAAGTTAAACAGATTTGTAAATTATGGTAGAAGAAACAGACATGGTCGCACATCTACAATCTTGTATAATGATCTGATTGCTTCTCAGCATAATATCAAAAACTAACAGGTTGTTAGTATACATTTTTGATAAAAAAGTACAAGCCCACTCGCCACATCAAGGCCACCTATTTAGAGTGGGTCCCTAATGTCCCTAGCATAAAATGGCGTAGCACTGGGCGGCGACCACCACCGCCGCCACACCAGTGCCCACGGGGGGAACGACCCACTGGCAGAGCGGCCCCAATACCACTCAAACCAGTCTATGGGTCACACCTCCCCACAGACACGGCGCCACGGCAGCAACGGACGCCGCACAGCACCACACCAGTGTGAACAAGGTGTAATGGCTCACTTACCATGCTCTCCCAGTCAGACTGGGAGGCTGCTAGGAAAGAAATGGCCCTTGTGTAGCTAACTACTACTTATATAGGGTTGGGCTGAGGGGGTGGGGAAGAGTGCAGCACATGTTCAAACAAAAAAAAGGAGGGGATAGAAAACACAATGTGAATTCGGGTAGAAAACAGACATGGTGCACATCTACAATCTTGTATAATGATCTAATTGCTTCTCAGCATAATATCAAAAACTAACAGGTTGTTAGTATACATTTTAGATGTATGGGTGCGATCCAGGGACTGGTTTGAGTGGCATTGGGGCCGCTCTGCCAGTGGGTTGTTCCTCCTGTGGGCACTGGTGTCGCGGCGGTGGGAGTCGCCGCCCAGTGCTACGCCATTTTATGCTAGGGACGTTAGGGACCCACTCTAAATAGGTGGCCTTGACGTGGCGAGTGGGCTTGTACTTTTTGATCAAAAATGTATACTAACAACCTGTTAGTTTTTGATATTATGCTGAGAAGCAATCAGATCATTATACAAGATTGTAGATGTGCGACCATGTCTGTTTTCTACCCGAATTCAGATTTGTAAATTACTTTTATTAAAAAATCTTAATCCTTTCAGTAGTTATGAGCTGATGAAGTTGAGTTGTTCTTTTCTGTCTGAGTGCTCTCTGATGACACCTGTCTTGGGAACCGCCCAGTTTAGAAGCAAATCCCCATAGCAAACCCCTTCTACTCTGTGCAGTTCCCGAGACAAGCAGAGATGTCAGCAGAGAGCACTGTTGCCAGACAGAAAACAACAACTCAACTTCAGCAGCTGATAAGTATTGAAAGGATTAAGATTTTTTAATAGAAGTAATTTACAAGTCTGTTTAACTTTCTGGAGCCAGTTGATATATAAAAAAAAGTTTTTTCCTGGAATACCCCTTTATTGAGACAGTATCCTTAGGCAATGATGAATCTAAGGCAAACGTGCAAAACATCTGTTACATAAGGATGGCATGAAATACACCTTTTGTATTGCAGAGTGAAATATACATTGAACATCAATATGAGCATGCTGCAGATTTCTGTGCACAATTTTCCAGGACATGTGGTTGAGGTTTTGAAAATCCAGCCCACTTGTATTATATCGTAAACTGCTGCAGAATTTTAGAGCAGATTTGCAATTGTACTGCAAATCTGTAAGAAATCCGCTACTGTTGGACCTGGCTTTGGACAGTTTCTAAATATAGTGTATTTGCAAGGAAGAAGGGACTACTTAATGGAGTTTCCCAATATTAAATATGATCCCCTATCCACAGGATAAGGGATAACTACCTTGTGAAGGGCTGGTGGCTGAGACCTCCACCGCTTACGGTAACAAATTGTCCATGTAAATGAAGCAGTAGTGCTCCAATTATTCTCTATGGGACACAGTCAAGCATTGAACTCAGATATGTTTGGATGTCAATGCATTAAGCAGGGGCTAAGCATGTGCACTCTTGCTCCATTCACCTTGTTATTGGGGATACACTTTAATCTTAGGATTACTCCTTTAAATGAGTGCTCCCCAACCAGTAATTTAGGAGCCATGTGTTACTAATAGTCCTACTCCATGTTGTTTCCAAGCTGTTGGCAGCTGCTAAAATACCAATAGCACCAGATATAACCAGGGCCGTTTGAAGGAATTTGGGGGCCCCACGCAAAATAGAAATGGAGGCCCCCTCCCCACCTTACGCACGCAAAAAAGATTATATATACGGGACCATATAGATTATATACCAGCTGTACACAGGATATATACCCCATATAAGTGTTTACAGCTACATGGAGGAACTCACAGGTCACGTCTTTTCTGATCAGCGTCGTCCTCTTTCCTTTTCTTCCCCGTCTGACTCAGACCGCCATGATGTCTTCTCCAGCCAAAACTTCATCTCTCTTCATCTGCAGAACAAACATCTTAGACTCTGCATTTTTCCAGTGCTCTCCTTAAAGGGGTACTCCGGTGAAAAACTTTTTTTTTTTAAATCAACTGGTGCCAGAAAGTTAAACAGATTTGTAAATTACTTCTATTAAAAAATCTTAATCCTTCCTGTACTTATTAGCTGCTGAATACTACAGTGGAAATTATTTTATTTTTGAAACACAGTGCTCTCTGCTGACATCTCTGTCCATTTTAGGAACTGTCCAGAACAGCATATGTTTGCTATGGGGATTTCCTTTCACTCTGGCAGTTCCTAAAATAGACAGAGATGTCAGCAGAGAGCACTGTGCTCATGATGTTAGCAGAGAGCTCTGTGTTTCAAACAGAAAAGAATTTCCATTGTAGTATTCAGCAGCTAATAAGTACAGGAAGGATTAAGATTTTTTTAATAGAAGTAATTTACAAATCTGTTTAACTTTCTGGCACCAGTTGTTAAACGGAGTACCCCTTTAACACTACACAATCTCCTCATCTATAGGCCTGTAATAATGCCCCCCTTGGTGTCCCACTCAGTAACAGAGCATGGTGCCCAACAGTCCCCAACCATGGTGCCTCCAGCTGTTGCAAAACTACAGCGCCCAGACGACCTCTGGCTTTCCGGGCATGCTGGGAGTCATAGCTTTGCACCCTGGTTGGGAAACACTGATGTAGGTAGTTAGGTAGCCAGGTACATAGCTAGTAGGGCTGCAAGATAAGGGGAAACTGTGCGATTGCAATTATGGACCTAAATATTGCAATTTCAATAATATAAACAAATAGTGAAATCCTCCCATTTCATGTCCAATTTCCCCCCCATTTTACATCTATTCCCCCATTTTATATGCACCACTCATTTCACATCTTCCCCGTTTCATTTCTATCCCCCCTAATCACATTCTCCCCATTTCATTTCTATCCCCCCATGTCACATTCTCCCCTTCCTATCCCTACCCCGTCTCATCTTCCCCCATGTCACATTGTCCCCCCATGTTAACACCCCCCCCCCAAACTAGTAGACAGGAAGTACACCCAAATTAGATCCCTAGTAGGCAGGTAGTACCCCCAGATTGACCCCCTCCCCCCAGTAGACAGGTAGTACCCCCAGATTACCCCCCCCCCCAGTAGACAGGTAGTAGCCCCATATTAGACCCCACCCCCATGGTAGGCAGGTGGTACCCCAGATTAACCCCCTTCCCTCCAGTAGGCATGAAGTACCCCCAGATAAACCCCCTCACCCCCCAGTAGGAAGGTAGTGCCCCCAGATTAACCCCTCTCCCCTCCCAGTAGAAAGGTAGTACCCACAGATTAACCCCCTTCCCCCCAGTTGGCAGTACCCCCTGAAGTGGGGGTTAATCTGGGGGTACTACCTTCCTACTGGGGGGGAAGAGGGGGTTAATCTGGGGGTATTACCTGCCTACTGGGGGGGGCCAGATTAACCCCCTCTACCCCCTCAATAGGAAGGTAGTACCCCCAGATTAACCCCCTTCCCTCCCCCCAGACCCAGTAGGCAGGTAGATAGTAGTACTAGTACCCCTAGGAATTGAGTGCAAAACCTTCACTTTCACTCACTGTCAGAGAAGTTGCACTTACTTGCACACCTAACGCTGCACGCAGTAATGTCGGCAGTTCGTGCACCGCCCACTGTCACGCTCTAGGGCTGGCGTCAGGACACCGGCCCCTGAATTCTGGGACTCAGCGTGATGTCAGGTGACATGATGAGCGGCGCGCACATAGGAGGCCCGGGCCGACGGACGGTAAGCCGGAGGGGGCACAAAAAGACTGGGCGACTTCCAGTCTCTGCCTCCCTCTCCAGGCAGGCTCTCGCACTGCTGGGCCGGCAGGCCGACAGGGCGAGCTGCCTGCCGAACGGGATAGCGCAAGAGGACAGGCAAACACCGGCTCTGCTCGGGGGCCCCGGGCCAGCTCGGGGCCCCAAGCAATTGCTTGGTTTGCCTGTCCTGTTGCAACGGGCCTGGATATAACATAGCACTATTAACATTTGCAGCAGGATAAAAAAAATGTACTGTCATTTGGCTCCTGGTTTAGGATTTAAAGGGGTACTCCGGTGCTCCAACGTTCTGAACATTTTGTTCAGAATGCTGGAGGCCCTAATCGTGATGCCAAGGCCATGCCCCTTGTCACATCATGCCCCCTCCATTCATGTCTATGGGAGGGGGAATGTCCCCCTCCCATAGACATGAATGGAGGGGGCTTGGCATGACGCCACGAGGGGCGTGGTCGTGATGTCACAACCACTGCCGCAGAAACCCGCCGTTTGTTTTGAATTCGGGTGCTGCGGGAGATCGCGGGCGACCCCAGCAGCTGAACCCCCGCAATCAGACATCTTATCCCCTATCCTTTGAATAGAGGATAAGATGTCTAGGGGGCAGAGTACCCCTTTAAAGGGGTATTCCAGGAAAAAACTTTTTTTTTTTTATATCAACTGGCTCCAGAAAGTTAATCAGATTTGTAAATTACTTCTATTAAAAAATATTAATCCTTTCAATAATTATCAGCTGCTGAATTTGAGTTGTTGTTTTCTGTCTGGCAACAGTGCTCTCTGCTGACATCTCTGCTTGTCTCGGGCACTGCACAGAGTAGAAGAGGTTTGCTATGGGGATTTGCTTCTAAACTGGGTGTTTCCAGAGACACGTGTCATCAGAGAGCACTTAGACAGAAAAAAACAACTCAGCTTCAGCAGCTCATAAGTACTGAAAGGATTAAGATTTTTTAATAGAAGTAATTTACAAATCGGTTTAACTTTCTGGAGCCAGTTGATATATAAAAAACATTTTTTTCCTGGATAACCCCTTTAATATCAGGCTTTATTATCAACACTGTCATATTTGACCATGCACTATACAATGTCACTGCCACTTTGCATTCTATGCAGTGAAATTACTTATTTTATTTATGTCCTTGTTAATAATTTTTAAATTGCTACAAAACTAACATTTATTTGTTTTCAGTCACATCAATAACTTTCTAATGCCTAAAATCAATATCTCATTTTGAACATAAACATGTCTTTTCAAAATATTTTTATAAATTAGCAACATTTAGTTTGATTAACCCTTTTGAGAAGTGACAAAGTGATTTTAATGCTCTCACTGCTCTTCTTGAGCCCCAAGAGCCCTCTCTACATGGTGCACAGCTATTTATCATTCTCTTCATTTAAGGAGGCGGGACCAGAGCTTGGTTGTTTGCCAGTAGTACACACACAGGAGCTTTCTCCTTTACTCCTCTGGCCAATCACAGCACATCACATATTCCTCTCTGCTATGCCAAGACATTTTGCTGGTGGAACTGTAGTGAACAAGATAGCACTGTGCTAGACTGATTATTTACACAGTACATTACTGTAGATTAGAACAGGGGTCCTCAAACTTTTTAAACAGGGGGCCAGTTCACGGTTCCTCAGACCGTTGGAGGGCCGGACTATAGATAACAAAACATGAATAAATTCCTATGAACACTTATATATCTTATTAGTGGACTACCACTTTAAGTACACAGCACAGTTCCCCCCACATTAGGTTGGCAGTATAGATCCCCCCCCCCACATTAGGTTGTAGTTCCCCCACATTAGGGTTGGCAGTACAGTTCCCCCACATTAGGTGCAGTACAATTCCCCCACATTAGGTGCAGTATACTTCCCCCATATTAGGTTGGCAGTATAGTTCCCCCACATTAGGTAGTAGTTCCCCTACATTAGGTTGTAGTTCCCCCCCACATTAGGTGCAGTATAGTTCACCCACATTAGGTTGTAGTTCCCCCACATTAGGTGCAGTATAGTTCCCCCACATTAGGTGCAATATAGTCCCCCACATTAGGTTTGCAGTATGTTCCCCCACATTAGGTGCAATATAGTCCCCCACATTGGGTGCAATATAGTCCCCCACATTAGGTGCAGTATGTTCCCCCACATTAGGTGCAATATAGTCCCCCACATTAGGCTGGCAGTATAGTTCCCCCACATTAGGTGCAATATAGTCCCCCACATTAGGCTGGCAGTATAGTTCCCCCACATTGGGTGCAATATAGTCCCCCACATTAGGTGCAGTATGTTCCCCCACATTATGTGCAGTATGTTCCCTCACATTAGGCTGGCAGTATAGTCCCCCTAATTACGTTGGCAGTATGTTCCCCCACAGGTATACAGCCTCCAGCCATAAAGTATGGCTGGAGGCTGTATGCCTGTGTACTGCCCCATTTCAGTGTTCCGACCACCGCTCCGGCCATAGCAGGACCGGAGGATCGGTGGTCAGAACATCGAAGGGACGCGCCGTTGGTAAACACTTACCTACTACCAGCGCGCGCATCCTTGCTTCTTCTCTTCCGCTCCGCGCTCGGTTGCCATGGGCGCACGCATGGGACGTCAGTGACGTCGCTGCGTGCGCCTGCTCCCGGTGGTCCCCGCGTTTTTGAAGTAAACGCAGGCCGCAGGGACTTCAGAGGCATCCTTGTGTTCCGAAAGCATCTTTCGGAACACAGGTATGTCCTATGGCAAAAACACCCGGCGGGCCGGGTAAATGCGCTCCGCGGGCCGCATGTGGCCCGCGGGCCGTAGTTTGAGGACCCCTGGATTAGAACATTTCGAGGAAGAAAAAGCTACTAATGCTTTGATTTTGCAAGGTTCTATGTGAGTATAAATTAAAGAAACAGCAGAAGCACGGCAAGGTGATGAACTACTGGTGATGATAATAATGATGATAAGCCTGCAGGCTAAAAAAGGGAGGATTAAACTGCATCACTGTGGACATAGTATTTTTAATAGCAGTAGGTACACTGGTATTTACGCAAGGGACAGCTGTCCTGAGCTTTATGGGTGGTGTGCGATGAGAGGGAAGACTTAATTTACCTTTCAAATACAACACAGATCTTCTGAAAAATAGACAGCTTGCAGATATACAGCTCACCTCTCTCTCCTGCACAGAGCACATACTTACCCCCGCAGAGCTGTAGCTAGATCATTTTGCACCCGAGGTGAGAACAGAAGATTGCGCCCCCATTTCGGCTCAGGGCACCCCTTGGAAATTATATTTTTGCAGGGCACCCCTATCGAATATTTTTTTTTATATGTTGGCTATGTAGATTACAGTACTGCTATATGCAGCGACTCACAAATGACATCTTCTTTGATTTGAGTCATTCTCTTGTTCTTTTCTTCTCCATTTGGCCCAGGACATCATTATAATTACTTCCAGCCAAAACTCTTCAGCACAGAACCTGCGACATAAACATCATCATCCTCCTCCCCCTTTCTCCATAAATGCATCTATTCTCTCCCAAACAAATATCACTAAACTCCCTACAACACACAATGTTTCCAGCCTCACTCAAATGCCTCCAGCCCCACCTCACACAAACGCACAGTGACTCCTGCCTTACCCAAATGCCTCCAGCCTCCCACACACACAATGCCTCCAGTCTCACCCATACAAAATGTCTCCAGCCTTTCTTTTACAGGTGTATAGGTGTACAGGAGTGACAAAGAGGTGTACATGGGTGACAGAGGGTTGTACAGGGGTAACAGAGGGGTGAACTTGGGTGACACAAGGGTCTACAGAGGTGGCATGAAGGTAATGAGGGGTGGCAAATGGGTATAGAATGGTTACAGAGGGGTGTACAAGGTGACAGAGGAGTAATGTGGGATGTAGAGGGGTGACAGAGGGGTGTACAGGGGTGACAGAAGGGTTTAGAGGTGTGACAGACAGGTAACAAGGGATGTAGAAGGGTGACAGAGGGGTGGCAGAAGGGTGGGGGTGCAGTACCTGAAGCTAGTGGTGGATCCAGAGTCTCGGGAGAGAATCTTGCAGAAAATAAGGTGTTGCTTACAGAACCCAGAGGATACTGAGTATGAGCTAGGGTTGGTGTCACCTGGTGCGGTAGAAAATGGTGTGTCATCTTTAACCACCAGAGTGTCCCGGCACCCCTGCCGGGGCACCCTGATTGACATTCACTGCCCAGTGTAATGTGTGCCGGATATCTCTGGCCAATGTGCCCCCTTGCAGCAGCTCGCCTGAAGCGATTGCCTTAATCGCCTTATGGGAGCTACAGCCTTGTATCCCCGCCCCCACTTCATGTGATTTGTCTTGCTGTGTCTGATACTAGATACAGAATTCTCCAAACAACAGACAGTGGACAGGAGATTGCAGGAAAAGGAGGCACCTAGTGGGTAAGACTTGTTTTTATGGGGTAAGGAGTTATTTTGGTTAATGAAGTGCTTTACAAATATTTTAGGAAGAATGCTTGCTATCAAATAAAGGAAAATTGCTTAAAATGACATTTAAACTACATTGTGCTTTGTGCAGAGCAGATTCTTTTAAAGCATGAACTAAAATCTCAACCACAAGTCCACCATTCCAAATAATAATAATAATACTTATACAGTAATGATAATCATCATCATCATTATCATAATAAAATAATAACAACATCAATACTACTACTACTAATAATAATAATAATAATAAATAATAATTATAATAATAAAAAAATAACAACAACAATAATACTACCACCACTACCACCACTACTACTACTACTACTACTACTACTACTACTACTACTACTAATAATAATAAGAAATAATAATTATAATAATAATAAAAAAATAACTACAATAATACTACCACCACTACTACTACTACCACTACTACTACTACTACTACTACTAATAATAATAATAATAATAAGAAATAATAATTATAATAATAATAAAAAAATAACAACAACAATACTACCATCACTACCACCACCACTACTACTACTACTACTACTAATAATAAGAAATAATAATTATAATAATAATAAAAAAAATAACAACAATAATACTACCACCACTACTACTACCACTACTACTACTACTAATAATAATAATAAGAAATAATAATTATAATAATAAAAAAATAACAACAACAATAATACTACCACCACTACCACCACCACTACTACTACTACTACTACTAATAATAATAAGAAATAATAATTATAATAATAATAAAAAAATAACAACAACAATAATACTACCACCACTACCACCACCACTACTGCTACTACTACTAATAATAATAATAAGAAATAATAATTATAATAATAATAAAAAAATAACAACAACAATAATACTACCATCACCACCACTACTACTACTACTAATAATAATAATAAGAAATAATTATAATAATAATAAAAAAATAACAACAACAATAATACTACCACCACTACCACCACCACTACTACTACTACTACTACTAATAATAATAAGAAATAATAATTATAATAATAATAAAAAAATAACAACAACAATAATACTACCACCACTACCACCACCACCACCACCACTACTAATAATAATAAATGTAATAATGATGAACAGATTAGGTCAGATTTTTGGATGTAAATAGTTTTGCAGTTCAAAAAACACAAGTGAAATGCAACCTGAGCTGAATGGGGCCATTGTGTTGCTCCTTTTCAAGGGCCAGTAATCATGCTGTAATTACAACAAGGCATGAAATGGCTAAGAATAAACACACAAAGTGAAGAGTGGCTTGTCAGGGGCAGCATTCTGCTGGAGGGATGTGCAGACCCCTCCTGGGGGCAGTGACTGCATCAGACTCCATCTAATATACACTAGCCATGAGGGCTGTCTCAGTGCTAGGTGAACATCATGTTAGGACCCTGCAGGACCACTAAGGAACATGTTTGCTATGTCACTTCACAGTGACAAATGCACAGAACTATTTGCTTATAATCCTACAAGATGTTCTAGATGTCAATGTAACTGTGGCTTACATCGCCATGGACATGTAAAGTAGTTAAAGGGGTTATCCAGGAAAAAACTTTTTTTTATATATATATCAACTGGCTCCAGAAAGTTAAACAGATTTGTAAATTAATTCTATTAAAAAATCTTAATCCTTTCAGTACTTATGAGCTTCTGAAGTTAAGGTTGTTCTTTTCTGTCTAAGTCCTCCTGTCTTGGGAAACGCCCAGTTTAGAAGCAAATCCCCATAGCAAACCTCTTCTAAACTGGGCATTCCCCGAGACAGGTGTCATCAGAGAGCACTTAGACAGAAAAGAACAACCTTAACTTTAGAAGCTCATAAGTACTGAAAGGATTAAGATTTTTTAATAGAAGTAATTTACAAATCTGTTTAACTTTCTGGAGCCAGTTGATATATATATAAAAAAGTTTTTCCCTGGAATACCCCTTTAAATAGATGAGAATGTGAAGTTATTTGCTTTCTTAACATACACATTAGGGCAGATTGATCACTATGTATTCACACTGTTAAATACATTGAAAAAATATGTTGTCTGGGTCACACATCATATTTATTAAAGGGGTAATCCAGTGAGAGGAGGGGGGGTACACGACTTGGGCAGTGAATAACATTTAAAAAAAAAACTTTTACTTACCTCCTGCGCTTTAGCTGTGGCTCCAGTGACCCACTCCTGTCCCTGGCTGTGCTCCTCTTCCGCTCAGAAATCATGATGCCCGGGTGTCACATTGAGTGTCACACTGCCCCTTATCCAGCCACTGGCCTTGGCAATGTCCCCCGTGCATGTGTACAGTGACCCCCCGACCTACGATGGCCCTGACATACGATCATTTCAACATACGATGGCCTCTCAGAGGCCATCGCATATTGAAGGCAGCATCAACATACGACGCATAAACGGCTATCCGGCAGCGCAGACTGCTTCAGCTGCCACCGGATAGCAGTTTACGGTGCCCCGTGTGGTCCGCTGACGATCACTTACCTGTCCTCGGGGCTCCGGCGCGTCCTCTTCAGGATCCCCTGCATCGTCGGCGCTCTCCATCGTCGTCATCACATCGCTGCGCACGCCGTCCCGTCATCCAATAGAAGCGGCGTGCGTAGCAACGTGATGGCGGCGACAGAGAGCGAGGTTGCCGGGGAAGCAGAGGACTTGCCGCAGTGTCGGGGACACCCCGGGGACGCGGCGACAGCGATGGAAGGCGACATCCAGGGCAGTGGTGACGGTCCGGAGCGGCGGGGACAGGTGAGTATAACCTCCAATACCAGTGGTCTTCAACCTGCAGACCTCCAGATGTTGCAAAACTACAACTCCCAGCATGCCCGGACAGCCGTTGGCTGTCCGGGCATGCTGGGTGTTGTAGTTTTGCAACATCTGGAGGTCCGCAGGTTGTAGACCACTGTCCTATACTTTACATTGCACGGATCCCTCAACATACGATGGTTTCAACAAACGATGGTCCGTCTGGAACGGATTACCGCTGTATATGGCTAGCAGCAAGATAGCTAGCGGCTGACTTAAAACTTCTGTAGGGAAGTCATATGACAGAAGTATGTGAATACTTTAGTTTCACAGTACTAAAAGAGGGAAATACAAAATCTATTCTTTAAATGGGCACTCTCACTTTAAAAAAAACGTTTAGGATTGGTCGCTAGAACAAGTGCTCTAAGAGTGTTCTTTCTCAACTCTATGCCACGTGACTAAAATGGACTCCCACAGAGAGCAAAGTACTCAACCATGTGCTTCTCTCCCCAGTAGTGGGGTAACAATAAATTTGGGAAGCCCCCCCCTGCAGTGGCATATCAGGAGCCCCGTCTAGGTAGGGTCTCCTAGGCCTGCCGGTATCAGCATATTAAAAATAACGTCAAACTGTGTGCTACTGCCGCTCGTCCGGTCTTACAGACAGCAGCAGCCACTGCTCACTGTTCTAAAGTGGCCACTAAATCAGTGAGCTGTGGTGGCTGCTGGGACGGATGGCTGATGTTGCGCCAAAAAGCCGTCACTCGTCAGTGTCGCCCAGTGTCAGACGCCGCATCCTAGGAAGGAGGGGGGGGGGGGGAAATTAAATGAAATCCCACAACGGGATCAGAGGTGGGAGGATTGGGAATTGAAATGGCAAAAGGGGGATCAAAGGGGGGATTGAAATGGCACAGGTGGATCAGAGGGGGACAGGGACGGGTACCGTATATACGGCGCTACCGTGTGGCAGGTCTATAAAGCGAGCTCAGGACCTCGCTTCATATCCTTTCGGTCAGATGATGCCTGACATTAGCCCTTTAGACCCCGTGATCAAAGTTGATTGTGGCGTCTAGAATACAGAAAATGCAATTACGGCAGCTCAGCGGTGCTAATCAGGATCATCACAATGTCCAGATCAGCTGTGAGGATGGTGGGAGGGCCCTAACCTGCCTCCTTGCTGTCTGATCGACTCTCCAAGGCTCTAGTCAGCCTTAGCAGGCTGGAGCAATGGAGTACTGATTATACTGACCAATGCTATGCTATGGCATAGCATTGAACAGTGTGTATAATCTAATGATTGCATGTAATAGTCGCCTATGGGGACTAAAAAATAGTGTTAAAAAAGTTTAAAAAAATAGTTAATAAATGTGATTTAACCCTTTCTCTAATAAAAGTTTGAATCACCCCCCTTTTCCCATATAAAAAATGTAAACAAAAATAAACATAAACATATTAAACATATGTGGTGCCGCCAAATGCGTAAATGTCCGAACTATAAAAATATAATTTTAATTAAACCGCAAGATCAATAGCGTATGCGTAAAAAAATACTATAGTCCAGAATTGTGTATTTTTGATCACTTTGTACACCCTTATAAAATTTATAAAAAGTGATAAAAAAGTCCCAGTAAAACAAAAATGAACCGATAAAAACTACATGGCACAAAAAAATGAGCCCTCATATGGCCCCTTATGCGACAAAATATAAAAGTTATAGGGGTCAGAATAGGACATTTTTAAACAATGCTCAATTTTTGTACAAAAAGTTATAATTTTTTAAAAGAAGTAAAACAAAATCAAACCTATATCAGTTGGGTATTATTTTAATAATATGGACCTTCAGAATAAAAGATAAGGTGTCATTTTTACCGATTCTGCATAGAATCTGAAGCCCCAAAAAGCTACAAAATGGCGTTTTGTTTGCTTGTTTTTAATTTTTCCTGACAAATAATTTTTTTTGTCTCACAGTAGATTTTGTGGTGAAATGATTGTCATTGCAAAGCACAATTGGTGGCGCAAAAAATAATCCATCATATGGGCCTGTAGGTAGAAAATTAAAAGATTTTTAGAAGGTGAGGAGAAAAAAAAACCTGTGTTCTTTAGGGGTTAAAAATAACAGCCATTACAATACCAGTATATTTAATATATTAGCAGGCAGGGCCGGACTAGGACCACAAATAGGACCAGGCATATTAGACTATGCAGCCCTTTTTTCTGTGGGGGGTTCCAACAGTCAGACCCCGATCAAAATAAAATGGTCTGCAAAGTCTAATATCACCTCAGTTTAAGTGGATGTCCAGCTGTTGCAAAGCTTCAGGCATAATGAGAGTTGTAGTTCTGTAACAGCTGAAGCGCTGGGGTACAGCTTCTCCCATCATCACAGTAGAACTTACAAGTGACTACAGCAGTGATGGGACAGTCAGGCAGAATACACAATAATATTACTGACCTGAGTGTTGTCTTTCCTTTTCTTTTCATCTTCTCGTCTAGACACCATTTATTCTTCCAGCTCCATCTTCCTCTGCAGACTCTGATGCCCGGACATCATTGGATCCTCATTTTGTCAGCAGATCCTCTTCTGTATTAAGACTAGGGATGTAAGAAAAAATCGATTTGCGTGATTATCGCGATTTTTTCATTTGCTGATACTGAATCGATTCAAAATATTTTTGAATCTATTCTTTTAGGGATGTGGAATTTTCATCTCCTGACGCCTGGAACAGCATGTCCCGGGCATCAGGAGATACAAGTTCCACATTTGTCGAGCCGGGCAGGCCGGATCTGACGCGGCAGTGCTCTGGGTGTATGGAGCGGGCTCCGACTCGTGCCCGCTCCATACTCTGCGACCCCCCGGCTGATTTCAGTAGCCGGGGGCCGCTGATGCATCACCGCCGCTAGTATCCAGCATGCGGTGCTCTGCATTGTGTATGGAGCGGGCTCCGGACTCGTGCCCGCCCCATACTCTGCAGCCCCCAGCTGTTCTCAGTAGCCGGGGGCCGCCGCTAATAGCCAGCATGCGGCAATCGCCGCGGCTGGCTATTAAAGGAGTAGTCCGGTGCACACTTTTCTCGTTTTATCCCGTCCGGGCTGCAAAATAAAAGAAAACGCACTTTCTCTTACCTGCCAACGAGCCCCCGGAGCTCCGGTACAGGTGTTCGGTCCCTGGGCTGTATTCTTCTTACTTCCTGTTAGCCCGGCACGTCACATGGAGCTTCAGCCTATCACTGGCCGCAGCGATGTCCCGCCTCAGCCAGTGATAGGCTGAAGTTCCATGTGACGTGCCGGGCTAACAGGAAGTAAGAAGAATACAGCCCGGGGACCGAACACCTGTACCGGAGCTCCGGGGGCTCGTTGGCAGGTAAGAGAAAGTGCGTTTTCTTTTATTTTGCAGCCCGGACGGGATAAAATGAGAAAAGTGCGCGCCGGACTACTAGATCGCCGCTGTCAAAGCTGACAGCAGCGTCTATTGGGATCTATGAATGCTCGCAGGTGGGCGATGTATCGGGATATTTCGTGATGTATCGTCACCTAGACGGTATCGCGATATATCGGGATATATCGAATCGCCACACTGGTATCGCGATTCGAATCATATCGCCAAATTCTTGGCGATTCACACCCCTAATTAAGACAATAATCATTATAACCTTGCCAGACATCATGCCCCCTAAAATTAAAACTGCCAGACACTGTTTCTTCTTTTTGGCAGAATCCCCCCACGTACTGTTCTCCCCAGACATCCTAAATCCCCCCAGACCCATCTTTCCCTTTCTCCTGCAGACCCCTAAGGGCTCCTTCACACTGCAGACATTCAGCCAGCAGAATGTCTGCTTGCAGCAGGCACCACAGAGGCCTTGGCAGTAGGACCACATCAATGTTCGCCGTCTCTATAGATGACAATGCAGTCCAGTGGAATTCCGTCGGCAGAATGGATGCCCACCCAAAGAACGAACATGTTCGTTCTTTGGGTTGACATCCATTCTGCCGATGCAGTTACGCTTGGGAGAAGCATTAAAAACAATGGGACTTTTCTGCATTGGATTTCCACTGGCGTAATGTCCTTTATGTTGATGGACCCTTAGTCCCCCCAGATCCCTTAGTCCTCCTCCAGACCCACCTTTCCCCTCCTCCTTAAGATCCCCAAGTTCTCCCAAACTCCTCTGTCCCCCAGACCCCTCAATTATCCTCCTTCACACATTTTTCTCCCCCCAGACCCCTCTGTCCCCTACTTTCCCCTCCCACCATTCTCTGTCTCCAACTCAGTCCCCCATCCCCCTCTGTCCCCTACTACCCTTCTGTCGTCCACCAAACTTTTCTCAAACTTACCCCCTTGTCGTCCACCCAACTTTTCTCCCCCCTCTGTCATCCACAAAACGTCCCCCTCTCCCCCGTCATCCACCCAACTTTTCTCCCCCTCATCCACCCAACTTTTCTCAAACTTACCCCCCTGTCATCCACCTAACTTTTCTCCCCAATCATCCACCCACCTTTTTTCCCCCTCCCCCTGCCATCCACCCAACTTTTCTCCCCCCTGTCATCCACCCAACTTTTCTCAAACTTACCCCCCCTGTCATCCACCCAATTTTTCTCCCCAATCATCCACCCAACTTTTCTTTCCCTCTCCCCCTGTCATCCACACAACTTCCCCCCCCTCCCATCCACCCAACTTTTCTCCCCCCTGTCATCCACCCAACTTTTCTCCCCCTCCCCCCTGTTATCCACCCAACTTTTCTTCCCCGTCCCGCCTGTCATCCACCAAACTTTTCTCCCCCCTCCACCTGTCATCCACCCAACTTTTCTCAAACCTACCCCCCCCATCATCCACCCAACTTTTCTCCCCGGTTGGGTGGATGACAGGGGAGAAGAAAAGTTGGGTGGATGACCCAACTATTCTTCTCCCCTGTCATCCACCCATCTTTTCTTCCCCTCCCCTGTCATCCACCCAAATGTTCTCCCCCCTCCCCCTGTCATCCACCCAATGTTTCTCAAGCCTATCCCCCATCATCCACCCACTTTTCTCAAACCTACCCCCCCGTCATCCACCCACTTTTCTCCCCCCTTGCCATCCACCCAACTTTTCTCCCCCATCACCCACCCAACTTTTCTTCTCCCTCCTCCCCTGTCATCCACTCAACTTTTCTCTCCCTCGCTCCCCCCTATCATCAACCCAACTTTTCTCCCCCTGTCATCCAACCAACTTTTCTCCCCCCCCTCCCCCTAGGGCCAATCTAGATGGGCCCCCCGCACCATGGGGGCTTCGGGAGCCCCCGCTATGCCAGTGCTCCCCACTCATTCTAATGATCTAGTTGGGGTCTGAACACTCAGACCCTGACTGATCAAAACTTTTAACATGTCTCTATGACAGCTACACTTTGACCTCTTGTGGAATGCCGTGTCATGTTACTACACAGTATTTTGAATCTTTTTGAACTGCAAAATGTCTATTCCTCAAAAACATCTTCTATGCGGACACCTTGCACCCTATGGTCTCTCAGCCTGTTTTGTTTTCTGAATAGTATTGTTCTGTACAGATCATTTCCCAGTAATCCCTTTCTTCTCATCACATACAAGGAGTACAGTACGGAATTCCGCGGTGTGAACTTAACATTAGTGTGAATGGGTCTCCACGAGACCTGTTCACACTGCGGAATTTCCATGGCGGACAATTCCACCGCTGAAACTGTTCCGCTCAAAGAAAGAACATCTTCATTCTTTGCGCGGATTCCGCGAGCACCGCATAGCCGTCAATGGTGACAGCTCAGTGCCCAGCGGCCCTAGCATCGAAGTACTTCCGGTGGCAGCCACCAGGCGGAATCTCCGCTCGCTGCATTCAGTGTGAACGCACCCTAAAGGTGGCCCCAGTTTATAGATAACACAGGATC